>NW_016690441.1:688199-696350 GCF_001604755.1 Lepidothrix coronata
GTGGGGACACCGCACACAAGGACACTGCACACGGGGACACTGCACACGGGGACACTGCACACAGGGACACTGCACACAGGGACACTGCACACAGGGACACTGCACACAGGGACACTGCACGCGGGGACACTGCACACAGGGACACTGCACACAGGGACACCGGCTTGGGGCACGGGGGATCTGCTGCAGAGCGACCTGCACAGGCTGGAGATGTGGGCCAAATCCAACAGGATGAGGTTCAACCAGGCCAAGTGCCGGGTCCTGCCCTTTGGCCCCAGCAACCCCCGGCAGCTCCAGGCTGGGGACAGAGTGGGGGGACAGAGAGGGACCTGGGGGTGATGGTGACAGCAGCTAGACATGAGCCAGGGGTGCCCAGCTGGCCTTCTTGGCATCATTTGATGGCACCTGGGCTGGGTCAGGAACAGTGTGGCAGTAGGACTAAGGGCAGCGATTCTTGGCATCATTCCATGGCATCCTGACCTGGCTCAGGAAGTGTGTGGCAGCAGGACCAGGGAGGTGATTCTTGGCATCATCCATGGCATCCTGGCCTGGATCAGGAAGAGTATGGCAGCAGGACCAGGGAGGTGACTCTGCCCCAGGACTGGGCACTGGTGAGGCCTCACCTCAAGTGCTGTGTCCAGCTCTGGGCCCTCAGTTCAGGAAGGACATGGAGGGGCTGGAGCAGGTCCAGGGAGGAGCAGCAAGGCTGGTGAAGGGACTGGAGCACAAGTGCTGTGAGGAGAGGCTGAGGGAGCTGGGGCTGTTCAGCCTGGAGAAGAGGTGGGTCAGGGGAGACCTCCTCACTCTCTGCAACTCCCTGACAGGAGGGGGGAGCCAGGTGGGGGTCAGGCTCTTCTCCCAGGAACCAGTAGTAGGACAAGAGGGCACAGCCTTGAGCTGCACCAGGGGAGGTTTAGTTTGGACATTGGGAAGAAATTCTTCCCAGAGAGAGGGATCAGACTTTGGAATGGGCTGCCCAGGGAGGGGTGGAGTCACTGTCCCTGGAGGTGTTTAAGGACAGACTGGATGTGGCATCAGTGCCATGGGCTGGGTGACAAAGTGATGTTGGGGCAAAGATTGGACTCAGTGATCTCAGAGGTCTTTTCCAGCCTGGTTGATCCCAGTAAAACCACCTTCCTTGGATTTGGGCAGCTCATCCCCCAAAACAGCCAACCTGCCAAAGTTTCGGCATCACTTTGGGTCCTTCTGACACTCATTGATTTAAAGAGTGTTTTTTTATATAAAAGCTACCTGTGCTTGGCAGTCTGAATTAGAAAGAGTGAAGCAGCTAAAAACTGATTTTTTGGGTTGATCTAAATAACTTGCTTTGTGCTTTTTGAAAAATAACTATTTTAATTTATTTCTGAATTCATTCTCCAAGCCTTCCCTTCTCTTTGTTCCCCTCTCTAGACCCATTGCTTGCTTGGCAGTGTTTGCAGTTGTGTTTTGCCCTTGGAGTTACATTTTGTATTTTCTGCATGTTGCTGTGTAGGAAGAGGCTCAGCTGTGTCAGAGAAACTGGCTGGAAAGGCCAGGAGGTGTGGTTGCAAGATAAGGGCAAGACAGAGAAATACACCAAGGAATTACAGGGTTTGGATTCTGGGAAGCTCAGGGTATTTTCCTGCAGAGGAAACTTTAGATACTTCAGCTTTCTACCTTTTTTCCTCTCACACTTTCAGTGTCAGTAGGATTAAGGAAGAAATGCTACATCTACAGATCTTTTAAACCTCTCCAGGGATGGTGACTCCACCACTGCCCTGGTCCCCATCCCTGGAAGTGTCCAAGGCCAGGTTGGACAGGGCTTGGAGCAACCTGGGCTAGTGGAAGGTGTCCCTGCCCATGACAGGGGATGGAATGAGATGAGCTTTAAGGTCCCTTCTAACCCAAACCATTCCACAATTCCATGAGATTTTTTTGCATCAGCCACCTCTCTTAAGCCAAGTTGTCCCCACAGACAATTCCTCTGGCTCCATCCACCTTTGGGAGCAGCTGGCTCTAGTGGCAGGATGCACTTTGAAAGGGAAACAGTGGGAATAACACCTGAAGGATGTCATTCCTCCTGGGATGCAGGGGGTGACTGCAACATGGTGTGAGGATCTGCCTGCAGTAAGTGCTTGAGCCAAACAATGGATGTGTTGGGAAGTGTGCGGCTGTGGGGAGATCCCAGCACTCCCAATACCTTGGATATTATCAGCAGCCTGAGTGGTTTCATTGAGCCGAGTGAGAGGTAAAAAACACGAAATTTTTTAATCACAGCTCTAAGACACTTGAAAATACTTCAAGCTAGACCTGTTCTCGCTTGTCCTAGGTGGGCTGTAAGGCTGTGCAGATATCAGGCCAATATCCCCCTGACTTACCCACACATCAAAAAGCAGGAAACACGAGTTTTATCACGGCCTTTCCTCAAATCTCTTTAATGCAGGGAAGTCGGAGGGAGCGGCTGGTGCTTTGTGCCGCGGCCCTTTGATGCAGTTTGATGTACAGCCTGTGAGAGGCTCCTGCCTGCACACACATGGACAGGCAGCTGTGGGAGCTTTGCTGCCTCAGGAATGATCCCAGAGCCGTGTGGGGACTGGTAGGAAATGAGGGGAACGGTGCCAGTCCCCAAAGCGTCTGCGGAGATCAAACCTCCCGCCTCGGAACAGGCGCTATGGAAAAGCAGGAGCCGGCGCGTTTCCAACCAGCCAGGAAATGAAAACGGGGCTTTGGCTGTGCAGCTGAGGGCTGGGCTGGGCAGGGAGGCAGTGCTGGGGCTTGGGAATGGATGGACATTGTGGGCACTCGTGTGAAGCTGATGGGACATGAGTTGGAAAAGCAGAGGTGGGGTTGGTGCAGGGAGAGAGTTTGATCCAAGCTGGGGGTGTTCAGCTGGAGAAGAGAAGGCTCCAGGGAGAGCTGAGAGCCCCTTGCAGGGCCTAAAGGGGCTCCAGGAGAGCTGGAGAGGGACTGGGGACAAGGCATGGAGGGACAGGACAAGAGGGAATGGCTTCCCACTGCCACAGGGCAGGGATAGATGGGATATTGGGAAGGAATTGTTGGCTGTGAGGGTGGGGAGGCCCTGGCTCACGTTGCTCAGAGAAGCTGTGGCTGCCCTTGGATCCCTGGAAGTGTCCAAGGCCAGGTTGGAGCAACCAGGGATCGTGGAAGGTGTCCCTGCCCATGGCAGGAGATGGGATGAGATGCTCTTTAATGTCCCTTCCAACCCAGACCATTCCAAGATTCCATGGTTCTGAGCTCTGCTGATGGCAGTTCAGACCACAAAGCCACTGTTCATGACCTAAAGCAGCCCCTGCCAGCAGTGCTGGAGGGCAGGGCAACCACAGAGAGCTGCTCCCTCCATCAGGGGCATCACCAGCCTTCTGCCTGTTCCCAGGGAGTGACGTTGGGTCCTCTGGAGCAGGGATACCACCATGGGAATTGCCACTGGTGGGCAGTGAGATGGGAAGCACGTGCAGGGGGACGTGGTCCTGCAGCCCAGCAGCTCTCACCGTGCTGCCTGTCCCTGCTGTAAATGCTTTGTCCTTGTTTTTCATGTGGAAGTAGTGGAGGTTTGTCCAGGATCAGGCTCTCAAGAAGGTACTTAAAACCTCTGCCTTATGCCCAGAGGTGTTTCCTCCCTTTCCCAGGAGAGCAGTGGCTGAGGCTGTTGTGTGTGAGGGTTATTCCGGGAGGAGGAGAGTGCTCTGGAAGCAGGAATGTACTTCGGATCTGTGTCTGAAAGCTCTTACTTAAACGATTCCTCCAGGAACTGCTTTTACCTTCCCTTAATGTCAGACAGAAACCAGTTTGGACCAGAACTATTTTTAGAGCAGAAAATTAATAAAAAGTGCAATCCATAATTACTAAATCTGGAATGCAGCAATTCCTGGTGCTCCTGAAGTACCTATGGAATGGCTGCCATGTGCTCATACGAGCAGTCTTGGCTGGAGCTTCTCTTGGCTTTGAGCAGTTAAACTTTGCCATGGATTTCTGGTTTTTTAACTATTAAACCGTGGCTGTTCTTTGCTGGAGAATATCCTTGGTTGGGCCTTGACTGCTATTTTCAGACAGTGGACATCTCTAATTTTGGATACTCAGCCTTGGAGGTTTGTTAGGAATTCATGCTCCGAGTGGAGAACTGGGGAGGGTGAAGGTGTTCCCCTCTTCTTAGGTTTTCCTAAAGGAAATCAAAGAAACTCCAAAACGACCCTCCAGCAGTGCTGTCAGGGCCTTTCTCTGGGATGTTTCTACTGCAGAACAGACTTTGCCAGGGTTGTGACCTCATGGTCTTGACACAGGAGGATGTCCAAGTCTTCTTGTCCTTGCTGATGTTTTCTGGCACCAGAAGAGCCCTGACTTGGTGCTCTGCAACACCCACCTCCTGGAAAACACCACGCAGGAGGATGTGCTTTGCAGTTTGGATCTGATTTCCCTTTGTCTATGCTGAGTGAAAGCTGCCAGGGCTGAGATGGATATGGGCAGAGCTCTCTGTCAGGCAGGAGGAAAATATCTTCTGGAAAACAGGAGGAAGTGCTGTCAAGAATGGAAAGGGCATTTTGTATCACATGCAGTGCCAGGACAAGGGGGAATGGCTTCCAGCTGCCAGAGGGCAGGGTTAGATGGAATATTGGGAAGGAATTGTTGGCTGTGAGGGTGGGGAGGCCCTGGCACAGGCTGCCCAGAGAAGCTGTGGCTACCCCATCCCTGGAAGTGTCCAAGGCCAGGTTGGACGGGGCTTGGAGCAACCTGGGCTAGTGGAAGGTGTCCCTGCCCATGGCAGGGGGTGGCACTGGATGGGCTTTCAGGTCCCTCATGAGCCAAACCAGTGTGTGATTCCATGATTCAATGATAACATTTCTTTGGTGTTTCTCCTTCCAGCTTGACCCTCTTCCAGAGAAGGTTTTCCAGCAGAGAGCCAACGCCAATGCGGTGCATTCCATGGAGAAGGTCATCGAGATCCACAGTGAGTACCCCACTGACCCAGCTGGGTCCCTTTTGGGTTGCCCTGGGGGGACACCTGTTTGCCTTCTCCATGTTCTGGCAGCTCCGTGTTCCCGTGTCCTGGTTTCCTGGCGGTCACTGCACCGTGAACTGGGTTTGTGCCACCTCAAACTGGTCTGACTGGGCCAGCGTGATGCACAGCGAGCAGGTCACTCAGGGCAGTGCTTTGGCCCTCGGGGGGGAATTAGGGAATCAGGGCACGGTTTAGGTTGGAAAGATCTTTAGCATCATCGAGTCCAACCCTTAATCTAACACTAAATGAGATTAAAACCTCTAAAATCTCTGTAAAGCACAGACTGTGCTGCAATCAGAGCTTACTCGTATTCCTTCAAAAGCGGTTAAGTATCTCTGAACAACACAAGTCTTGTTGGGTGTTGCGGCATCCTAATTAAGGATAGACAGGCAGGGAAGTTAAACAGCCTCTCAGGCACAGGGTGGGATTGCTGGGGTGTCCTGTGCAGGGCCACTTAATGGCCTTTGTGGGTTCCTTCCAGCTCAGGATATTCTGGAATTCTGTGAGTGAAATTTGCTGGTATTTCAGGTTTATTCATCCAGGAAGGTTAAAATCACTGCAGTGGAGCTTTTCTGGGGAAATTCTTTAAGGGATGGAGTGGAAGAGCCTGAGTAATATGGGAATCCCACTGCTATGTCCTGATACCTTCCCACATCAAACATTTGTGGTTTAAAACTGGAGGGGGGTTGTCTCCCTTTTATAGGGTGAAAAGCTTAAAAGACACCATACTATGGGGTTTTTTTCCCCCTAAAAATGCCAGGTGGCTTTAGAATTTGAATTCCATTTCCAGAAGCTTTTAAGGACCACTGTGACACCTCAGCAGCACCTTGAGCCAGCCAGTGATACATTGATTTTTCTCTTTAAAATGAGCACAGCAAATTAAGAGGTTTAGAGTAAGACCCTCAGATCTGCTGCCCAGCACAGGAGAAATGGAGATGCCTGAAAACAAGACCCTTCCTCCCCTTGTTCCACCCTCACTGTCTGGGTTCTTGCTTTCTGGTTTTGCTGTGGCTTTTTGGGTACCCGGAAATTCCTGGGGGCCAGGAGAATGTCCTTTATTCCCTTCCCTCTGGTGTTTCCAACGAAAAAGGGTGGCAAACTGCCTGCATAAAAAAAAAATCCATCTAAGGTTGAAGCTTGGACTTGATGATCTTGGAGGTCTTTTCCAACCTTCACGGTTCTAAATCCAACTTGGACTTCGTTAGTTTTAGGGAATTTGCCCAGAAAAAGCATGTGGGAGTTAGGAACTGAATACAGGTGTCCAGTCTAGGTCTGGACCGAATCCTTCCCTCTCCACTGTTTGTCCTTAGGTCTGGAAGTTTCTGAGGGTTTTGATGTGAGAAAGGAAAGGAAATTTCAGGAAATTTCAGGAAAGGAAATAAATTTCAGGAAAGGAAAGGAAAGGAAATTTCAGGAAAGGGAATTTCAGGGAATTTCAGGAAAGGGAAGGGAAGGGGAGGGAAAAGGGGGAAGGTTATTGAACACCATGAAGTGAGAGCAGGCAGGGCTCAAGGTCACATGGGTGTGATGAGTGTTCCTGGGGTGGATCTGAGAGGGCTGGTGGGTCTGGGAAAGCAGGAGCTGTGATGGGGCAGGAGCCCTGATGTCCCTGTTGTCCCTTGTCCCCCAGGCAAGTACTGGCACTCCCTGCAGCGTTCTGCCTCCACGGTGGGCTATTCCCTGGTGGAGGCTCAGAAGTGTGAGAACGAGGAGGCAGAGACAGTGACGGCCATGGCCTCGCTGTCCGTGGGCGTGAAGCCAGCAGAGAAGAGGTGAGCTGCTTCCCTTCCCACCTCCCATCCCACCCCTTCTGGGCTCATCCTCTCCTTCTGCATTCCCTGTCCTCCATGGATTCCTAAACCCGTCCTGGGTCGTGGGCTCGGTATGTGCTCCCTGTGCCTGGCCCTGCTGCTCCTGCCAGAGCCCGGTGTGGGTTTGGGCCACGAGGGGGAATTGATCTTGCTGCAGGAAATGGGAATGTTACACAGGGGCTGACCACTGACAGGACCCCAGGGAATGACCTGGAGTTGTGTCAGGGTGAGTTTAGAAGAAGGTTCTTCCCAGAGGGTGATGGGGCACTGAACAGGCTCCCCGGGGCAGTGGGTGCAGCACCAAGGCTGCCAGAGCTCCAGGGGTGAGAACAGATTGTCCAAACACCCTTCTCAGGGGTGAGTTTTGATTCCAGGTGAGCCAGCTGATCCCAGCCTGGCAGGTAGGAAGGTCATGGGAATGTCATGGGTGAAACTTGGCACCACTTTGTCCAGCTCTGCCGTGTTCAACCCTCTTTTCTCTCTTCCCTCCCTTCCCCATCCTGCCTGGCCGTGAATCCCCTCAGACCTGAGGACGAGCCCATGGAAGAGGAACCTCCCCTGTAGCATTAACCTTCGAGCTGGAGTTCTCCTGTCTGTTCGTCTTCGTCTCGAAGCTCTGCCAAGAAGCTTTCTCTTGTTACTCCTGCGTCCTGTCGCGGTTAATTCCAGAACACGGGAAGGACAGCCAGGTGTAAAGCAAAGCAACCGACAACAAAACCGGAATCTCTGCGTATCTTTGAGTCTCTATTTGCCGAAAAATGCTGGTGAAGAGCAGCAAAGGACTGACAATGTTGGGTGCTCTTCCTCTGGTCCTTACTGGGAGCGGAACGAGGAATGACGCCCGGGAAGTCTTTGGCAGAGTTGCCAAAAAACACACACAAAAAATATAAAGAAATCAAAGCTTCAACAACAAACACATGCGAAAATAAAACAAACCTTAACATAAAACTGGTGCTTACAAGCTGATGACCCACAACTGAGCAATCTCCGCTTGAACCACTCGGCCCATCGTGTAGTTTCATTTCTTGGATATTTTGGAATGACTCTTGCCTGCCTGGGAGTCAGCGACAGCTCCTGTCGGAACGGGAACTCTGGGAGATGGTGTATTTTTAACGGGGAGGGACAGGGAATGAGGGACTCATCTGACATCTAAAGGAAAGGGAAGGAGAAAGGGGGAAACGTGAGCCCAGATGGAGTCGGCTTTATGGTCTCCAAAGCCATCTGAAGATGAGTTTGTGCCTTTTTTTCTAATTGATGGATTTGGTGCAGCTGGATTTTCTGAAGTTTGAGGAACAATGCCTTAAGTAAAAAAAACAAACAAACAAACAAACAAACAAACAAACAAAC
>NW_016690441.1:696435-707404 GCF_001604755.1 Lepidothrix coronata
TAATGTATAGTCCAAATGTATTCCAAGCTTAGAAACCGGATTCCTATGAATTATTGAGAAAAATATTTATGATGCATTTCTAGGAAAATAGAAAAAAAAAGAAATATATGTAATAAATGTATACTCTAACAGTAGCCATTGGAAGCTCCCTAGGGAGAGATTGGGAATTGGAACGTCCAAGGTGCTTTTGGAAAAGGATCCAGGTTGAAACATGAGGACTTTTCAGGTGACAGGTTGGGAAGTTTTTCAGAAAGCCAACACTTGAGCCACTGGGCAACTACCCTAAACATTTGTATTTTAATTTAAGGTTTTTAGTTGTGATCCTTTTCTAACAAAGACAAGAAAACAAAGAGTTTTTTATAGCGAAGACGATGAATTTGCTGTTAATTTTTATATGGATCTTTTCCTGCCCCCCTCCGGAAGCCTTGTTTGTGTGACTCCGACCTTTCTTTCCCCTTTGGCAGGTTTCCTTCCCTGACAGCAATAGCATCTAAACCTCCCTCCCTTCCCGCTTTTCTTGCTTGGACATGGATTTTCCGTTGGGGTTTTACCTTTTCCTTTCTGGTTTTCTCTCCTTTTCCTCGACTCTTTTGGACAGTCAGCAGCTTCCTGCGGGCGTGAAGAACCGTGGCACACGGACAGAGTTGATTTTTTCGGGATTGGGTGCGTTTTTTCAAGGAATAGGGGGCGTGGTGAGCTCTTTTGTATCACTGTATATTTCCTCAGTTCTCTTCTAGTAGCTGTGTAGAGAAAATAAGGAATTTCCTTACCTTTGACGTAGTAGTATCCAATGGGCGATGTCTTTGTCCTCCAAGGATCACGGGAGCCTTGGGACAGCTCGTTGGACACTCATTCCTGGCGTTTTCTCTCCGCCGGACCGATGGATGCCCTCAGACCTCCCACTTCTCTCTTTTTCTCTCCTCTTCTTCCTCTCACTGGTAGGGCTGGAGGTGTTTTTTCCCCCGGGAATGCCGGATGGGAGAGGCAGCCAGCCCTTCCATGAGGAGTTGAGCATCCTAGAGGAGCATCTTGGAGGCACCGGTGCCGCCTCAGAGCAGTGTAGGACAGCACATCCCTGCTCCCAACCCCCACATGCAGCTTCTTCTCAATCCCTGTCATTTTACCATCCCTGTTATTTTATCCTGTTCCCGTGATGACTGACGGGGCCGCTTCCAGTAACTTCCTCTTTTTCCAGTTCTCCAAGCAGCCGTTTCCATTCCGTTCAGGAGTCACGGGAGGCATTGGATGTGCAACCCCACGTGTGAGCAAAGGCAAGAGGCTTTTGGTTTATTCCTCCATTTCTAATGCAGTTGAAAACACTACAGTAATTGAGTTGTGCAAACCCAAGTACGTCCGAAAATTCGGAATTTAAGGACCATCCTCAGTGTATCCTAAAGAGAGTCCCGTGTGAAAACATGATGGACCTGGGGATGGGGTGGGCCGGGATTTTTTCCGCCCACCCGCTTTGCTGCTGTGACCTAAAATCAATCCCGCTGCCGAGTTTGGTGACTGACTTGGAATTATCCTTGGAATTGTCCTCCCTCTGTGGGCGGTGACCGTGTTCACACCCTCCTTTCTCTTGCCAGCTCTTCCCTGGAAGGTTTTTTTCCCATTTCTCCTCTCGGTCGTGGCAAAGCTTTTTCCTTCCTTTTGGGCCTTCCCAGGAGCCACTGGCTGACCGTGCTGAGCCAGTTCCTTTAGGAAAACTGGAGGAGCTCGTTGGGATCCCACCTTCCTTCCTTTCCATCATTTCACTCAGCTTTTTGCCAGGGATGGAAAGACTTTTTTCCTGAGACATCAGAGCTCGTCTCCTCCGAACTCCGGGTGACATGGATTTGTTTGAGCGTCACCCGCTCCCCTGGGGATGCTCTTCCCTGAGGATGCTCTTCCCTGAGGATGCTCTCTGGGGCTGGTGCAGGCGTGGAGAGAGGGGAAGGAGCCCCCGTTTTGAGGCTCCCCGGGGTTTTTTCACCTTTTTGAGCCATTTGCTTCTTCATTTCCGATGACTTTGCCATAGGGCAGGAGCCCGGGATGCTCCCGCATCCCATCGTGGTGCTGCCCAGGGCATCTTTGTACCTGCTTGGGAAGAAAAGGAGCATCTTTAAATCCTCTTGACAGTGAAGTGAGGCCCAGTTTGCAGTACACAACCATCAGGGGGGGTTTTTTTTGGGGGGGGGCGTTGTTGTTTTGGGTTTTTTTTCTTCTTACTTTCGATACAAAACATTCCTTTTTTTATTAGTCACGGTCACGTCTTCATTCCATTCTTCCTTTTGTAAACTTTTTTGGGCCCACGTTCTTTTGACGGGCATTGATATATATAAATATATATATAAATATATATGAATATATTTTTTTAAGTTTCCTACACCTTGAGGTTGCATGGTCTGTAAGGTTGGCATGTCTTTATATTGTATACAGATTTTGCACGCCACACTTGGCAGCTTTGAAAACAATAACAAAAAAAACAAAACAAAACAAAACAAAAAAAATGGTGGTTTGGGGTTGGGTTTTTGATTTTTTGGATTTTTTTGAATTTTTTTGGGTTGGTTTTTTGTTTCGTTTCATTTTGGTTTGAGATTTTCTTTTTTCCTCTCGTGGCATTTGCGGAGACTAAAGGTTGGGATGTTGTTGTCACACACACACACAAAAGGAAGGAGAGTGGGAATTTTTGTTTGTCTCACTGAACTGAATAAGAAATTGTGCTTTTTGTTGTTCAAAAGAGTAACTACAAAGAAAGCAGACAAAGGACTACTTACACATTTCTCATTTTAAGAAGAGAAGAAAAAAAAAAAACTAAGACGTTTCTCTAGCACTTGTGACTTACCAATAATAGAGTTTATTGTATTTATGCGGAACCAGTGTTTTTAGGGGGGACTACGCCGAACACACCAAGTAAACTGCCTGTGTCCTGGTTACTCTCGTTATTCTTCTCATTTCCTTTCGTTTGGGTTGGTGTTTCGCTTTGGTTTCTCGCCGGGGTGGGGAGGTTGGATGCGACGGACGCGACCCTCGCGTCGGAGCCGCCAATCCCGAGGAGAGCTGCATGGCTGAGGAGGACTTGAAAGAGTTAACTCTCCAGCACAGCCGAACTTTTGTAAGGAATTACTTTTCCAGGATGTATTAGTGCTCGGTTTCACTTTAAGCAGTCTTGTACTGTGCAACACTGTGGTTTAAAAAAAACGAGACTTTACAGCGAAAGGCAAAACGTGTTTCTTCATTGTCGTGAGGTCGGGCTCGTTCTCAGCTCGGCTTCGCTTTGTCTTTGATATTGATGAAAAAATTAAAAAAAAAAAAACCACACACACACACAAAAAAAAAAAAGAGAAAAAAAAAGTATCCTATTGAAAGAAAATAAATTAACACTTTTCTGTGCTCCATAGTGGAGGCGCTATTTTCCAATTTATGAGGATGACAAACTTATATATATAATATATATATAAAAAGTGGGGCGGGGAGGGGGGGAAGGGGTTGAAACATTATTCACCCGAGAGCTTATTACAGATATGTAGTATGAAAAAGTTGTAACTATATTATATTCTACTTTATACCTATACATGCTCAGTATGATGTCACCATTGGTAGCAGCTACCGGTTTACGCTGTAATTTAGACAAATTTCACTCTTTATTGTATGGACCCTCCTTTCAGTGATTCTTTGTGCTCATCTTTTAACTTGGTGGAGTTGGAATATTTTTATCGTTCTTTTCTTTTTCTTGTTTTGGTTTGTTTTGGGTTTTTTTTTTTGGTTGGTTTATTTTATTTTTCTCTTTTCTCTTTATTTTTATTTTTCTGATTTGGTTTTGTTTCGGTTTTGTTTTTGTTTTTTTTTTTTTTACTGGCCAATGGTGTCTTTCTCTGACAGTACCGACTTCAATTTCAACTTTATTAGGAGTCCAGTATTTTGTACCACATTATGACAACTTGTTATTCTTGTGGTGTAAATAAAAAGAAAAATGTTAATTATAGTACCACCCTGATTTCTCTTGCTGATCTTCTTTTCATCTGGTGCTTTTGGTGGGATGGGATGGGTCAGGTCTCAGACAGCTGTCCTTTATCTCATTTATTATGGACTTTTTCATCTGTTTTTTTAATGAATTCATTCCCCTGTCCCACAGGGGGAAGGTTTGGGATCATACAATGGTTTGGGTTGGAAAGGGCCTTAAAGATGATCTTGTTCCAGCTCCTCTGCCATGGGCAGGGGCACTGAATTCTTCAAACTCAGTGCAATTAAATTTTAAAAAAAAGGGGGGTTTGCTGTGTTTAGAAGGGTGAGGATGCAGACATGGTGCATTTGTGCTCTGTCAAGGCACAATTACCCACTGGTCACCAGCTTCAGATGCCTGCAGGGACAAGAAACCTGCTTCCCATTAAATCAGGAAGGGAATGGGGAGCAATTCCTGAGCTTTAAAGATGATTAAACCCCAGAGTCCTTGAGCAAAGCTTTCAGAATTTCACTCTTCAATTACATGCAGGGAAAAAAAAAGATGAAAAAATCCCTCCTTCCCCACTGCATGGAGCAATTCCTGAAATCCTCCCCAATCCCTGTGGATAATGGAGCCAGGGTGAGCTCAGCTACCGCCTTCCAGGCCGGGTTCACTCCATGGTGAGAGACAGGAATTCCTGGAACCTCTTTATCCAGGAGGGGGGTCCTGGAGCTGCTGAGGGTCCTTGCCCCCCCCCCAAGCCAAGCCCAGCCTTTGGTGGGATGGGATCTTTCATCCATTGTGAACAAAGTGGTTCCTTGCTGTCATGGAAGGGGAGTCTTGGGGCCAAAGTGGGGGTTTTGGAGAAAATATCCCCATGTGGACGTTGGGATGTCTGTGGAGAAGTTCCTGGAGCTTCCCAGTTCCCTTGTGGCTCTGAGATGTGTGTTGGCAGTGCCCGCAAAAACGAAAAATCCCACTAAAATTGAGTTTCCAGCAAGAATGGCTGAATTTCCCCCAAAAGCCACCAACCAGTGAGGGAAAACAGGGAAAACCCACGGAGGGACAAGCTGGCATTGTGTGTCTGGCTCTGTCCCGCCCCAAATCCCAGAGATCCTTGGTGCTGTTGCACATGGTGCTGTACCCCCAGGGCCGTGGGGTGTCCCCTCTCCAGCAGACATCCCTCTCCTCTTGGATGAGTCCCCTTCCCATGCCCAACTTTCCGGTTGGGATGCGTTGGCTGCCTTGGGTCTGCTCCCAAATTTTCTGCTGCGCTCCCAGAGGAGGAAGGTTGGGACCAAAAGGGGTAAAAGATGTCTTTGGGAAAGATGGGGAGAACTTTGTCTGAGAAAGAGAGGCAAGTTGAAGCGGAGATGGTGGAAAACTCCGCTGGGAGCATCCCAAGCCCTTCACCAACCCTGCCAAGGCTGGGGAATGCTGCTCCAGCCAAGAGAGGCGGGGCTGCAACCTCTCCTGGCTCTTTTGAGCCCATGGGAATGTCTGCAGGCTGGGCCAGCCGGGTCTCCAACCCCACCTCCAAGGGATGTGGAGTCTGGGAGGAGAGGGAGGAGGAGGAGGAGAAGGTGGAGGAGGAGGAATATCTGCAAATCCAAACCACAGAGTGGCTTCCCACAGCTCTGGCTGGAACCTGGGGCTGCCTGGTTTCCTCAGGGCTGATTGATGGTGGCCCCAAACACGTTGATAGACTTCTCCCCTGTTTTAGGGGCATTTTAGGAGGATTCTTAGCATGTGGTTGGTGACACAGCTCCGTGTGCAGGGGGATAACAAATTGCCTTGGCCAGGTTTGTCTGTTGGGCTTCATTAGGGAACCTCTCAGATTCTGGGGGTGCTGAAAATGAGCCTGGAATTGAGTTATTCCGGGAGAGTTCCAGGCTAATTCTTCTTTCATCTAAAGCCTTTTCATATTTGACCTCTCTCCCCCTTATCTGCCACGGGAAATTCGATTTGCACTGTTATTCCAAAACAATTCCTTTTGGTTCCCTTGGAGAAAGGCAGGACTTAGGATTTAAGTACCACGGGCTGCTCCCCAGCTCTGTTTTGCAGGGGCTTGGAGGGGGAGGGAAGGAAGAGGAATCCAAGCAGAGCAGTGAAGTATCTGCAGATTTCATTAGGGCTCCTCGGATTCGCTCTGGGAGAGATGGATCGCTCCGTGGGCTGTGGGAGCCCTTGTTCCCAAGGATCCCGGCTCAACACGCCGCTGCTGCTGGGCCGTTCAGCAATTTATTCCTGGGGCAGCTCCAGACATCTCCCTGAGTTAAGCCCTGCTGGCATTTGCTTCTGGAGGGATGGAATTAACACAAACATGGAACTTGGCAGCTCCTGACTTTCTAAGCCCTCTAAGATCATCGAGTCCAACCATCCCCCAGTCCTGCCAAGGCCACCACTGACCCACAGCCCCAGGTGCCACATCCACATGGCTTTTCAGTCCCTCCAGGGATGGGGACTCCACCCCTGCCCTGGGCAGCTGTGCCAGGGCTGGACAACCCTTTTCATGAAGAAATTTTTCCTGATTTCCAACCTAAATCTCCCCTGGGCAGCTGAAGGCAGGAGAGGTGGAGCTGGGTGTTATTCCTGCTCTACTGAGCCTCATCCTTCTTCCCTGTGATGGGGTGAGGCCCTGGCACAGGTTGCCCAGAGAAGCTGTGGCTGCCCCATCCCTGGAAGTGTCCAAGGCCAGGTTGGAGCAACCTGGGCTAGTGGAAGGTGTCCCTGCCAGTGGCAAGGGGTGGGATAGGATGATCTTGACACTCCCTTCCCACCAAACCATTCTGTGGTCCTCAGATCCTCCTGAGCAGAGATGGACCATGTGGGCAACCTGGTGTTGAAGACAGTGAGGGACCTCTGGGCATGTCCAGGTGAGTTTTTTTCTCTTCCCCCTTGTCCTACCATAGGATCGGTTTCTTCTTCTCCCTTGCCCTGTCTGAAGGAGGTTTTGCCTGTCTCATCCTCAGCTTTGGGACTCTGGGGAGTTGGAGATTCCCAGCGGACCAGCTCAAACAGAGGAAATGAAAAGTCACAGCAGAAATGCTGGGAAAACTCTCCCTGGGCTGACAGTGCTCAGTGGCAGCTCCAAAAGCAACACCTTCCTTAAGAAACTTCAAAATCACCTCCCAGTTTTATTTTGGATTTTTTGGGGGTTTTTTGTCCTTTTGGGAACAATTAAAGATTTTTGGTCAAACAGACACTTTGGATTTTTGCTGGATGCTGGAAAAGTCAAGTGGAATGGGAAAAGACACTCAAATCCCTCAGTTGGCTGAGCAACCTCACACTTGCCCTGCTGGGTGGTTGGGGAGGACCCGAGTGTGGTTCATGTGCTTTCCCAGCTTTTAATTGGATTTTCTTCTTTTCCAGACAACTTGGATTTCCCTTGGAAGCTGTCTGGCAGTATTTGGCTTCCTGCCTGCTTGGAGCCAGAGCCTGTGGGGATTAATGACATGGAAAAGGAGGAACACTGAAAACTCTGAAACTGTGAGAAAAAGGCAGCATGGAGGCAGCTCCTGGTGGGAAGGTGTGTGGCTGGTTCAGGGATGGGATTTGGGGAGGGAAAGGCTCCAGCAGCTCTTCTGGGGCCTTGTGTATAACAGGAACATCTTCCCCATCCCTGGAAGTGTCCAAAGCCAGGCTGGATGAGCTTGGAGCAACCATGGAAGGTGTCCTTGCCCATGGCAGGGGGTGGAATGGGATGGGCTTTAAGGTCCTTCCAACCCAAACCAGTCTGGAATTCTGTGGTCTTAGAAAAGAGTCATCTCCTGAAGGAGCTGGAGTGCCTTGAGTGGAGCAAGTCCTTTCCTTCCCCTCCTCAAGGGAATGATCCAGGTTTCTATGGTGGAGAACTTATTTGGGATATCTCAAGGAGCAGGATGGAGGTGTGGCCTGAGGAATAGGGATGCTGGCAGTGGCTGTTCCTCCTGTGTAAGGGAATCCCTCCAGACTGTCTCCCAGCTGCCAGCAAGGAAAGGGATTCACCCCCCTGGCACAGGAGCCAGCACAAAGGCCCAGCTCCAACTCACCTCACAGGGAAGAGTCAGCAGGAAGGGCTGGAAAACACCAGCAAGGGTTCCTCTAACACCAGTGGTGGGAAAACAGTGCCTTGGGAAGCCACTGCCACATGGCAGTGATGCCAGCGCTGCTTTTCCGTGAGGAAAACTGCTGGAATTCACCTTCAAAAGCCCAGTTGTGTCCAGGCAAACCTGCTCTGCAGTGGGAAAATCCCCTGGGGAAAGGGTGCATCCCTCCTGCAGGAATTTGTGTGGTTAATTCGGAGCAGGGGAGAGAAAATCCAGGAGTGTTGGAGCTGAGATTTTCCAGGAGCTACCTGGGGCCCACCAGGACCCCCCTGCACCCTGGGTGGGGTGGGACCTCCCCTGGACACCTGCCCTCCTGGGCACATGGGCTTCACCTTTTCCTAGATTTTGGCTGTGTTCCATGCAGAACAGGAATTCTGGGTTATAAACCGGGGTGACCTATGGAAAGGATTCAGGACACCCTTCATCAGAGGGGTTTCCTTGAGAGCCTGTGCCCAGAGTAAGCATCCCAAAGCCTCCAGGCAGCAGGAACACCCCCAGACTCCTGCCAGACCTCTGGTTAAACAGGAGGAGAGAGGCCTTCGTGAGCTTTTATTAGAAGAGTCATCTAAAAACACATCGGAGGGTTTGTTGTCCCAAAAGAAGGAGTTTGGCCCTTGGATTATTTCCTTTAACCCAACCCAGGCCAACGGGAAAAGCCTGGTGGGAAGGGAAGATGAGGATGAATGAGCCTTTAGATGGGAAAAGGTGGAAATCACCTGGAAAGAAGAAAAAAATATATATGTATTTTTATATATATATATTTTATAGATAAACACATATAAAAGTCTGACCCAGCCCTGAACTTTTCTGGCAGGGAAGTAAAATTCATGAGGAATTTCCTCAATTCCAGCCTGCAATTCCACATTATATCAGTGGGAGCCACGTTGCTGGGGCCAGTCAAAGTGCCAGATGGCAACAGGGGGGTGAGGAGGGAAGGTGGGCCCTGCAGGAGGGTGTGGTGTCTCCCCTGCCCCACCTTCTTCCCTAAGGAATGTTAATTATCCCGGCTCCCAGAGACCTCTGAGAGATCTGTTTATAATAAAATCTTTATGGTGCTTGGAATTTCGGGGGGTTTGTCCTTTCCCTGTGGCGTGGAAAGTTTGGGAGCGCTGGCAGCTCCAGAGAAGTTGTGGATGTCCCACCCCTGGAAGAGGTCAAGGTTGGTCAGGGCTTGGAACCTGGGCTGGTGGAAGGTGTCCCTGCCCATGGCTTTAGGATGAGCTTTAAGGTGCCTTCCAGCCCAAACCATGGCATGAAAAATGGGGTGAGATGGGGGTCCCCAGAAGGCACAGGTTGTGGGAGAGGTGGTGGAGCATCTTCCCAGCCTGACACCTCTCCCAAAAAAACCCCATTCCTGGAAGTGTCCAAGGCCAGGCTGGACAGGGCTTGGAGCCACCAGAGCCAGTGGAAGGTGTCCCTGCCCCTTTGCAAGAAACATTTCGGGATTTAATGTTTCCCAGATCACTGCCCTCGCTGAGATTAGTCTGGGAACAAGGAATGGGCTTGGAATTTCTCCAGAGTGCAGGGAAAAGGAAAGGAGCAGACAGATCCATCTCCTTAATCCCCAAAGCCTTGTTTGCTTGAGCAACCAGCCCAAGCTGCCAGGTTTGGGTCGGGCCCAGCTGGGTGTTGCTCTGCAAAACCTTTGACACATCAAGGAAAAGCCTTTTCAACGAGCAGAGCAAAAGAAAAGATTCAAAGGAAAAAACACCAAAAAATCAAGTGGCTGGCAGAGAACCCGGCTGGCTCCTCCATCCATGGGTTTGTTTGTTTTCCATAGTTATCCGGGTCATCCTCATTGCTCCAGCGTGCCAGGAAAAACCCAACCTTCCTCCTGCTTTCCCTTCAGCCTCTGTTTCCTCCTCTCCCTCCCTGAGCTGGGAAATATGAGCGATGGAGGATGAGGGATGAGGGATGAAGGAAGAGGGATTGAAGGATGGGCTGTTTCTCTGAAGGGGAGGAGGCAAAAAGAAGTGTTTTCCCCCAGGCCCTGATGCAATTCCTTGGGAGCGTTTACAGGATCCATCCTGGCAGGAAGCAAACAGGCAGGGGCTGTGCCAAGGGATGATATCACGGGAATGATGGACTCCAGAGCCACTTGGACAGATCAGGAAGAGATAAAAGGGGAAACTGTCTGATTAGAGCAGAGTCCCAGCCCATCACCTTGAGAAGATATGCAGGGGCATTTTTTGGGGAGGGGGAGAAGATAATAAATGAAATGTTGTAGTGACCCAAGGGCATCACAGAATCCAGGATGGCTAGGGATGGAAGGGAACTTAAAGCTCATCTCATTCCACCCCCTGCCATGGGCAGGGACACCTTCCACTAGCCCAGGGTGCTCCAAGCCCTGTCCAACCTGGCCTTGGACACTTCCAGGGATGGGGCAGCCACAGCTTCTCGGGGAATTCCCTCCCAGCCCCTCCCCACTCTCCCAGCCAAAAATTCCTTCCCAATATCCCATCTAAACCTTCTTTCCTGACCTTGAGTCAAGTAGTTTCATCCCCTGCTCTGTTTGGAGCCTCCAATGATGCCATTTTTGGGTACCAGAGATGCCCCCTCAGGCCCTGGGGCAGCTGCACCCCCCACTTCCAACCTGGACTGACTCTTTCCAAAGTTTATCCCACTTTTCCCACCCAGGTGAGCTCAGCCATAGAAATACTGCCCCTAAAGAGGTCCCAAGATTTTTAGCCAGAACCAGAGGGGCTTATTCCTATCACTGAATAATTTCTATCCATGGATCAATCAACAGGGAGCAGCAAATTTGTCCATCCCTTGAGGCCACAGCCAGAAATATCCTATTTCCTTCATTCAGCTGGATTTTTATCATGATTTTTATAATTTTTTACTCAAAAAGTAAAAGAAATGGGCTGGGGATTCAGGGTAGTAAAATGTAGTTTTTCCCAACAGTAAACCCAGGAATATTCCTTGTGTCCTAGGCCTGGCACTAAATTCCCTGTCT
>NW_016690441.1:707414-723511 GCF_001604755.1 Lepidothrix coronata
ATAATATCCATCTTCACCATGCCCAGCATTTCCTGCTGATTGTGCTCCAAGAGGAATGCTTGGACACATGGACACACACCAAATTATTTGGAGAGGGAAAATAAAAAGCACCTCAAGGACTTGAAGACTGAAAAATATAAAATGTTCAGCCCTTTCTCCCTGTTTTCTCCACATGGAAATTTACTCCAATCATCAGGAGGTTTTTCCATGGGGATTGTTTGAGCTCTCTTGCTCCCGCATTTTTGTGATGCCCACAGGACAAGGAGAAGCCCTGATATCCAACTCTGCCTGTGGGAATACAGCAGGGAAGATCCTACCGGGTGAATCCCACTCCAAGGGGTGCTGGGATGAGCTTTATGTCACCTCTGAGGAGGGACCACAGAGACCTGGGAGCATGGTGAGGCCAAGGTGGACCCCAGTGAACTGATCCAAACATCCATTATCTCCCGTGCATCCCTCGGGGAATTTCGGGAATTACTGAACAAGGTAAGTCCAGTCTGGATTTCTCATCCAGGCCTGGGCACAGGTTGCCCAGAGAAGATGTGGCTGCCCCATCCCTGGAAGTCCAAGGGCAGGTTGGACTTGGAGCAAAGGAAGGAAGGAAGGAAAGGGAAGGAAAGGGAAGGAAAAGGAAGGAAAAGGAACCCCAAAAGGCTTCATTCCCCATCCAACATCTCTACAGTTCTCTCTGGACCTGGTCTTGCCATCCCACGTGTCTCCTCCATGCCGAAGGTTTCCTCAGCATCCTGCTGGTGCTGGGGGCGATGGGAAAACCTTCCCACATGGCTGCTGTGGCCCTGGAGCGTGGGGGACATCCAACCCTTGCCTGGAGCTGCAGAGCCCCCAACCCCATGCTGGCTGTGCTGGCCGGGAGGACACAACCATCCCCTCAGCTCGTGACCTTCCACTCCCCTCTAGTGGCTGTGGAGGCCGAGAGGAGCACAGAAAGGACTTGGCAGCGCCTCTTTTCCCCAGGGATGCCATCTGAAGGGACAAAGATGGGGCTCTTTGGGTCCAGAGAGACCTCGTGTGCCCACGTGCCCACATCCCTGCAGGCTGGGCCGGGGTGGTGGAGGTGTGGGTCACAACCTGCAGCTTCCTCACGTTCAAAAAAAATACAAAAATAAATTAAAAAAAAAAAAAGTAATTATTTTTTTTCTCCCTACAGAGACAAGCTGAAAAAAATGTGACTACAAGTGGCTGCAAGGCATGAAATCTGTCATCTCCTTCTCCCCCACCCTTGTCTGGAGCCTGTAAGATTCCGGGCTTTCCGTTTTATTCGTGAGCTGAACTAATCCAAACGTGGCCCAAAGCCTGGAGAAGAAAGATGATGTTAATCTGATGCTCTGGCTGCAGTTCCTGGTGCTGTCAGCTCCTCACAGAGTCAAAAACGAGTGGATGAGAAGGGGGCTGGGCTGGGATAGCAAACATCAGGACCCCCCCTTGGTTTCTCCACTGTCATCCCAAGAGGTCCTTTGGAGCTGGCTGGGATCCTTGCTGAGCAAACATCTCTGGGTGGACATCTTTCCCAAGCAGAGGGGTGGGAACAGGGCACCTGAGGCTTCCCAGGGGCTCTGGGGCCGGGTTTTTCCCTATGTGATCCCTTGGGACTGGTGGGGTGCCTGGGTGAGGCCGTGCTCCCGGCACTGGAGCTGCTCCAGGCGCTGGTGGAGGGACAAGGAGCGACCCCCCCAGCTCCTGCCCTCCTGTGTTCCACCTCCTGGCAGCAGGTTCTTTGCCAGATGTCCTCCTTGGTGGCCTCCCAAGGGCACCTCTGCTGGGATGGCAGCATTCCTGCCTCCAGGTGGGGGGGAGCAGCTGTCCTGCCTGCACAGGGAAATGTTGGGACAATCCCAGCCCTGGAGGGGCACCCCCAGCTCTCCCCATGCCCCCCATCCTCCTCTGCCTTGGAAACAGCCATCCAAGATCCATTCTCCTTGGGAACATCCCATCCCAGGCTCCTTGCCCAGCGCCCTGACCTTTCCCCCAGCGCAGATCCGGGGACCTTCGTGTTTGTCGGAGCACTGAGATTCCTCTTTTTTTTTGTTCCTTCTTTTCCCCCTCTGGAAGTTGGGAAGTTTCCAAGATGAGTCAGTGTCCGCCTCTTCTCCATAATTAGCACCCTGGGATTTGGGAGTAGGACTTCGGTGTAGCCCACCAGAATTAATCAAAGTGTATCTTACATTAAATGAATATTAAATGCAGCAAAACCGTCATCCGGCCAAATCCCTCCTGACTGGCACATCCTTATCCCGAGTCTTTTCTCCCTCTGTTCTTTCCTCCTCCTTTTTTTCCCTGTTTTTGGTCTCTTTTATCCTTCCCTTTTATCAGCATTTCCCACAGATCTCACAACCTCTTTTCCTCTTAAAGTTGGCCCTTCTGAGGAAGGTTCATTTTTTTTCCACATTTTTTATTCCCAGCCCTTTTCCATGAATCCATGGACGTGTCCTGTGGTGTTGGGAAGCTTTGGGCTTTGTTTGTTTGCTGCTTCACAGGCTTTTGACATCTGAAATCAGAGAATTATTTTACCATTTGTCAACAGGAATAAAACCCCAGTGACCCACCCTAGTGCTGCTTTCCAGTTCCCAGGAAAACCTCCTCAGTCTTAAGGGATTTCAGGAGCAAACAAACCCTTGTAATGATGAAATGATTCTTCCCTGGAGGCAGATTCCCTGCCTTTGGATACCTGTGGTGTCTTGGATCCCTCCTGGATGACTGGCAAGTCCTTAAAGACCAACTTTAGAGTTGGAATTTCACATTCCCTCTTCATTTCAACTCTGTTTTCAACTCCCAGGATGTATGAGCACTGACTTTTCTAAAGCAGCAAAGCTTCAAAAACACTGATTTGGGACGAAAAATGAAATCATGGAAATGCCTGGTGAGCCAAAATTAATTAAAAAAAATTACATTATTTGTAAAGAGCCTGAAATTAAATATTTACTTGAACACTGAAATATTATAAAACTAAAAAAAAAAAAAGGATTTTAGAATCAGAATAATTCCAAAGTTTTCATTTAGAAACACTTGAAATGGGCCTTCCTGATTTTTTTTTTGTCAGATTTTTGTTGTTGTTAAAACCAACCTCCTCCTCCACGAAAATTCTTCGAATTATTGTATTGCTAAAAATGTAAAAATATTTAAAATTTTTATCTAATAATAAATAAAGAAAAAAAAAGACCAACCACCCACCTCTACTTACTCAGGCTTTTTCCATCTTCCCAAGGCTGCAGGAATGAGCTGCTCCCTGTACAAGGCAAATGTCACCTGGAGGTGAAGAAATCGAGGGCAGAATCTGAGAGCTGAGGAGTTAATGATGAGGAAGATGTTTTTTGGCATCGATTTGGGAAACATCTCAGTCCAGCCCAGGCCTGTAACATGTGCTGGGATACAAGTGTGAGCCTGAGTCCCACTTGGCACGTGCTGGAAGTGCTTTCCTGAGTCGAGGCCTGGAGTTTTAACCTCCTCAAAAGTTCTGGCAAAGCATAAAATGTGTTTAAAGCCCAGAAATGAAAACACGTCGTCGTTGGCAATAACCTTCCAGTTTTGAGGGATGTTCCTTTTATAGGCCAGAGACATATGGGAAAAATTCCTGCGTTTCCCAAATAACAACACTCAGGGTTGGGAACGGTTTAATCCGAACCAGCACCGTGGGGTTGGGTCCTTAATGAGGCTTGGATGGAGTCGTGCACATGCTGCTGACCCTGGCTGGGATAGGGAGAGCCCTGGATGTGCCCTGATGGACCACGGAATGACATCCCACCTGCACCTACAGGTGTTCCAGCCTGCAACAACCAGCCCGGGGCTGTCCAGGGGCTTGTGGTTGAGTGTTGACCTCGTGCCTCATCCAGGGAGGCCCTCAGTGTCCAGCTCTTCCAGAGCCAAGATCCAGAGCCATCCTGGCAGAGAGAGTAGGATTCCAAAGGGGAAGTCACTCTGCTCCAAGGCTACAGATGCTCTGCAAAGGCCTTGGCAGAGTGAGCTCGGGGGCAGCCAAAGGCATGACGGGGGGACAGGCAGTGTGGGAGCTGTGGGGACACAGCTGAGCAGGGCCTGGACAGGATCCTCAAGGAATGCCTCCCCTCCTTGTGGGAACCAAGCTCATCCTCCCCTCCACATCTCAGAATGCTGAGGGGAGCAGCTTTGGATGGGGCTTGGGAAGGAGCCCATTGGAGTTGGGAAGATAACGGGAACGCCCCAGCCAGCAGGACTTGGCTTGGGATTTTGAGTGTCCAGAGGAAAGCCCAGGCTCACAGTTCCTTATCCCCCTGCTCATCCCTTGGCTGCATTCCCACTCCAGGCTGTAACAGGCAGTGGAGCAGTGCCATGGAGGAGCTCCACTGCACATGGAGCGACAGGGCCCCGCAGAGCCTGTGCTGCCATCCTGGGCTGGGACTGCTCTGTCACCTGGGGGGTGACTGGGAGGTTGGGCACTGTGTGACTTCCAGGACAGGATGCAAGCCCCGAGTGAAGAACTCACCCTCTGCCAGCGGCCAAAATCCACAGCCTGCTCTTCCTTCAGGCTCGAGAGTGTTGGTAGACCAGCCAGTCCCGGAGATCCTGCAGGGCATGATCCATGCAAGGCTTGTGTTCCAGCCCCAGTTCAGGTGTGAAAGCCACAGTAAAAGTCGAGTGTTTTCAACTGCTGAGCCTTTGGAGCAGGGCAGAGCTCTGAACCTCAACCAATCCTGCTTTCCTAAGGCATCGCTTGGGAAAACTTCCCCTGAAGATCTGCTGTGGCACCAGGAGGTGTCCTAGGGCAGGAAAGGTGCAGGTGCTCTGTCCTTTTATGTCCTTTTGCTGTTGTTATATAAACCCCCTTAAGCTCTCACTTAGGAGGGAACTAGGCTTCGACCCTGACTTGGACAATGCCTTGTCCTTTTCCCAGCACTCTGCCCCCCACCTCTCCTCCTCCTCCTCCTCCTTGCAGCTGTATCCACACGATGGCACCAGTCCCCAGGCACTGTCCTTCGTGCTGAGCTGGGCTGGGGAGGTGAGGATGATCTCGTGGGGAGGAAATTTTCCTTGACAGTAACCCAAGTGGGCTGCAGAAGCACTTTGGTTCCTGGCCAGGTGGATGCAGGAAGATCATGGAATGGTTTGAGTTGGAAAGGACCTTAAAACCTATCCCACCCCCTGCCATGGGCAGGGACACCTTCCACTAGACCAGACTGCTCCAAGCCCTGTGCAACCTGGCCTTAGATATGAATCTCAGAGCTCAGAAATCACCCACTGGCAGGACTGGAGCAGCCAAATCTCTTCACCTATTTTGGGCTGATCTAAATCACCTCTCCTTTGCGTGGCAGAAGCCAAATTCTTTCCCCACAGCAGCTGAGCTCTGAAACTTCCCTGGAAATAGGAGGGTGAGCGGTGAGCACCACCACTGGTTAAGTTCCTTAAGAGATTGGAGGGTTGGTAAAGGAATACTGGGGCTCAGAGGCAATTTCCCAAGGAGAAACACAGATGATGCTGAGCACTTTGGTTTGCTCTCTGATCCCAGGCTTTAGCCCACCTGAAACCAGCT
Organism: Lepidothrix coronata; assembly: GCF_001604755.1. Classification (NCBI taxonomy): domain Eukaryota; kingdom Metazoa; phylum Chordata; class Aves; order Passeriformes; family Pipridae; genus Lepidothrix; species Lepidothrix coronata. The sequence goes on from NW_016690441.1 coordinate 712,936, forward strand.
GTTTCCTGCTTTTTCCCTTGTTTTCTCTCCAAAGCCAAGCAAACACATGTGTTTTGGACAGCAGGGTTTGGTTTTGCACTTCCCAGCCCCTGGCATGTCAAACAGGGCCCTGCTGCAGTGGGAACACAGGTGGCAGAGCCATTAAAACCAGGCAGTGGCACTGAGGGACAACCCAGAGGTTTCCCATCTCTGCCACATTTATTTTTCCAGCACTAGGAAATTGGAGCATGGGGAAGGATCCTGGTCAAAGCTTCCCAAACACCTTGGGGTAATCAGAAGTTGGTTCTGGGGAGATGAACTGTTCCCCTTGTTAAAGGGAATGTAAAGGTGGTGGTGGTGGGAAAGTCATCCTGTTGGTACTAAATGGGAATTTATGAGCTGAGCTTCTTGAGGAGGGAGGGAGAGGGAGGTGGTGGCATCGTTTGGAAGTGAAATCATGGGTTTCAAGCCTGACCTTTGGCTCCTCCTGACCCCAACAGTAACGAAGGGGAAAGGGTCTGGCCATATAAACACATCCCAGCATGAGGCTGGGTGGGGTAAGATCCGATTCCATCCCATCAGAGCTGGACCAGAGGTAGCTGCTCCCAGTCCAAATGTTGCTGGGGCTGGATTTCCCCGTCCTGCCCCTCCCAGGGCTAGGATGTGTGTCCTGCAGCCACCTCTCAGAATGGGGCTTTTGCCTTCCTGTGTCTTTCTCACCTCCTTCCCTTGTGTCATCCCGTGGGAGGGATGGGATGGACACAGAGGAGCACCCAGGGTCTTGCACAGGATGGGAGCAGGGACACATCCACCCGGGGCTTCACTCCCATCATCCCGGCTGGTTGTGGGGTGTGTGCAGTGAGAGCTCTGCAGATCTGATGGACGTTTGGAGGAATGGAATGGGGAGGCACTGGAAAATGTTTGTGTCCAAGGCCAGCTTGGATGGGGCTTGGAGCAACCTGAGATAGGGAAGGTGTCTCTGCCCATGGCAGGGAGTGGCACTGGATGAGCTTTAAGGTGCCTCCCAACCCAAACCATCCTGTGATTTTCTGAGAAGGGCTGTGGCCATGGAGCTCCCTGCCCAGGATTTTGGGTCCACCCCCCCAGGAGCTGCCCTTCCTGCCCCTTGGATGGAGATTCCCTCTCCCACGGCTCTGCAGCAGCTGCCTCGTGTCTCACCCGGGCCGTGCCAGCTGCTCCCTCGCCCAGTTCCTGCGGAGCTTCCACCAGATCCCGAATTTGGGAAAGCAAGCCGCTGTCTGGCAGGGCCCTTCCTGCAGGAGGCTTTCCGAAAGTAGGGATGTGAGGAAATTCCATACTGGATCTCCCGGCCATGTGCGAGGCAGGAATGTTTTCTTTCAAACGACCGCCCGGGGCAGCTCCAAAGCCCTGATGAGCCGCAAACGACCCGCCGAGCGCACTGTCTGCGGGAGCTGGGGACACAGCCACGGCCCCAGGCAGGGGTGTCACCCCCCAGGCAGGGATGTCACCAGGCAGGGATGTCACACTCCAGGCAGGGATGTCACCAAGCAGGGATGTCTCACCCGGGCTGGAAACAATGAGCCTTGGAACGGGGCGACAGTCCCCTCCCACAGCCTGGAGCCGGGAGAACAGTGTCCCCAAAGGGGTCCCTGAGGGTGTCCCCATATCCCCAAGGATGTCCCTATGGCCACCTCTGTGTCCTCACCCCCCACCCCGTGTCCCCCAGTTTGTCCCCATGCCCCCCCTCCGTGTCCTCAATCAGCCCAGACGGGTGAGGGATTTCATTGGGTTTATTGGTATCCACGATGTCCTTGGGGTTGTCCCCAAGGGTGTCCCCAGGGATGTCCGCCAGGTTGTCCCCAGTCAGCCCAGGCAGCTGAGGGACCATCTCATGTTTACTGGGGGGTACCCACGATGTCCCCAAGATTGCTCCCAGGGGTGTCCCCATGTCCCTCCCAGTGTCCCCAGTCAGCCCAGGCAGCTGAGGGTCAGTCTCAGGTTTATTGAGGGGATGCCAAGATGTCCCCAAGGTTGTCCTCAGGGGTGTCCCCATGTCCCTCACAGTGGTCATGTCACTCATGATCATATCCAAGTTGCCCCCATGTCCCCCAGGTTGTCCCTAGTGAGCCCTAACAGGTGAGGGACCGTCTCATGTTTACTGGGGAGTACCCACAGTGTCCCCAGGATTGTCCCCAGGGGTGTCCCCATGGATGTCCCCATGTCTCCATGGGAGTGCTTTCTCCCTATAGAATATAATGGGGACAACAGTGACAATTATGAAAAGCCAGAGTGATCCATGCAAGTCCCCACCCCAAACTCCCTTCGCACGAGAGCAAATCCCCGCTGATTTTCCACTGGAAGCACGTGCTCCAAGTGTATCCACGATCCAAGCTGGAGCAGGGATGAGGGAGGGATCCCTTTTGTAAGTGTTGGCTGGAGGAAATGGGACTTATCTCCCAGAAATGGATCATATTCCAGCAAAAGCTTCCTGCTGAAAGATTGTTCTCCCAGCCTTTGTTCGGGGTTTGGCAGCTTGGGAGTTGCTGGAGTTTGCAAAGCCAGCCCTTCCCACCCTCTGATCCTGGGGCTGGAATGGGAAATAGGGAATAAAGGCAGAGGGAATGTGGAAGGTTAAATCCATCAGCACTTCTGCTCTGAGCTGCTGCAGGATGTGGAGCTTAAGGAGGAATTTCAAAGGGAAGCCACAGATAAAGTCCAGAAGAACTGTGTGTGCTTGGCGAACATACCCGTGCCACCTTGGAATTCTGGCATTGCCAGTTTAAAAGTCTGGCATTGCCAGCTTGGATTTCCAGCATTGTCAGCTTTGAACTCTGGCTTTGCCAACTTGGAATTCCAGCATTGCCTGCTTGGAATTCTGGCATTAGCAGCTCGGAATTCTGACATGGCCAGCTCGGAATTCTGACATTGCCAGCTTGAGATTCTGTCATTGCCAACTTGGAATTCCAGCTTTGCCAGCTTGGAATTCTAGCATTATCAGCTTGGAATTCTGGCTTTACCAGCTTGGAATTCTGGCTTTGCCAAGCTGGAATTCTGGTATGGCCTCAGAGAAATCCCTGCCAGGTGCTCATGTTTCTTAGAAACCAGCCCCTAGTTCCTTTTTCTTTCCTGGAAAACCAGCCTTTTGGGATGGGGAAAGGACAATATCTCCTGTTCATGTTGCAGGAAATGTGGGGTGAATCCAGAAAATAAAAATAATTAAAGGAAAGTCCACGGATTGACTGGAAAATCAATCCTTAGTTTCCTTCTCCAAAGGCTATGACAAGGCTCCTTTGACAAGGTCTTTGCACCATTCCCATTGTTGTGTTCCCACAGTTCAGGAGGGGAGGGAGGAGAAAGCCCCCCTTGCTTCCGGAGAATTTCAAATTCTTTTCTTCCCAATGGCAGGGAATTTTTCCTGGGAAGGCAATTCCATTCCTGGCCTGGTGGACTCCTTGCTCATTCCCGAACAGAGCCCTGAGGGGAAGAAGGCCTCGGGAAGCTCCATTGGCCCCCAGCAACTCAAGCTGAGGTGAAAGAGCTTTGTTGGAATATGAATTAAGCTCCAGCCTGACCCCTTCCGGGGATATTTTCATTTGAAAAAGCTTTAGGAGGCAACTGAAGTCTTTCAGTGAGGGGACAGGACATCAGAAAAGGGCTAAGTGCACTTTACCATGCCCCAAACAAATCCTGGGACTGCAAAGGAGGGGGGAATGGCATCAAAACCACAAAACTCATGGAGATACAGCTCAGAAACCTCCACGGCCCTGAATTGTTCTGTTAAAATTGGTTTAAATGCTGGTAACAATGGAATCATGGAATCACAGGATGGTTTGAGTTGGAAGGGACCTTAAAGACCATCTGGTTCCACACCTCCCACTAGCACAGGTTGCTCCAACCTGGCCTTGGACACTTCCAGGGAGGGGGCAGCCTGTGCCAGGGCCTCTATTCTAATCGGGGTTTAGGGGAGCAGCTTAAGCCCAGCTTTGGTCCTAGAAGTGAGAGAAAGGGTTAAAGATGAGACCACAAACTTGGGATTTTTAATTCCTTGAGAAGAGAGCTCGTTGGAGTGTGAAGGGATGAACTGTGGAAGAGGGTCTTCTGCGGGGATTGACCTCTCCTCCTGCTGGGATTGACCTCTCCTCCTGCTTTCCTTTGCTTCCAGCCACCCCTCTGCTGCTGAAGCAGCTGCTGGAAGAGGTTTTATCTGCCTGAAGAATCTCAGAGTCATTTAAGGCTGGATAAACCCTCTAAGATCATCCAGTCCAACCATCCCCCAGCATTGCCAAGGCCACCACTCACCCATTTTCCCAGATGCCACATCCTCAGGGCTTGGAAATTCCTCCAGGAGTGGTGAGGTGATTTCACAGCACTTGGGATTTCTGGGTGTGGTTTTTCTCTGGATGTCCAGCCCTGATTCAGGTCCCTTTGTCACTGCACTCAGAATGGCAGTAAAGAGATTTATCCTTTGTCCTGCCTCCATAAGTTACTCCTGACAGCTCCCAGCTCCCTGCTGTCCCAGGTTTCTGTGGGATTTAGGTTTCCCTCACCAAGATCTCAGTGCTGAGGTGACCCTGACCTCTCACCCTTCCAGGGGGGTTGAATTTGCCACCCCAGAACTGCTGCCCAGGTGGTCCCAGCCAATCCAGCATTCCGTATCTCCGAGTATCCCCCGGAAAAATTGTCAGCACTCCCCCTTTTCCTGATCCCTCCTTGCTGTCAGTGTGTGAAAACAGAGTGGCCTCAGAGGAAAAGAGATCCCAAGGGGTGACACTTGGGATTTGGATTTGTTTGGGGTTTCTTTTAATTATTGTTATTATTATTTCATATGATCTGTATCAAGGAATGGCTGAAAATCCAAAAAGCTGAAGATTTCCCCCCTCCCCTTTTGAAAATGAGGGAGCTGTCTGTGCTAAACTGAGCTGGGGTTGAGTAAAAACTGACTCAAAACCCCCTAAATCAGTACATTTAACATCCCCACCTCAGTGCTTGGCTACTTTCCAGTGAATATTTTGCATATTATGGGTGTTTTCTGTCACCTTTCAAGGGCACAGAGACCAAGTGATCCAAGACTGATGTTTATCCAGGCTCCACATGTGTGTAGGTGCTTCCATGGAGGAGCATTCCCATTTTTGGGATCTATCTGAGCCTGCTGCATCAAGGGATTTCTTGATTTCATCCTCTTTTGCACAAAAGTTTGTCCCTTCTCTTGGTCCCATAAATATAAATTAAATAAAAATTAACATATATAAACCACATAAAATAAAAGTAAAATATAGATATTATGTATGATAGAATTATAGTTAAAATATAAATATGAATATAAACATAAATGTAAATAAATATAAATAATTATAAGTATTATATAATTATTTATATTTATATAATAGAATATAAATAAAATATAAAAATAAAACAAAATTAAAACTATTTAAAATAAATAAAATATATAAAATAAAAATAAAATACAGATATTATATATTATATAAATAAATATAAATATAAATATAAATAAAATATAAATCGAATATAAATATAGAATCAAATATAAAGATACTACACATATTAAAAATAGAAATGTCAGACCCCTGGTAGCTGCATGACATCTTTATTTTTATTGGCAAGAGAAGCAGTATACACAGCAACATTGCAGTCTCTTAGCTCGTTAAAAATATCTCAATAAATAAAACAAATAAGCCACATATACACTGGAACAGAAAAAAAAAAAAAGAAAAATAATAAAAATAAAAACAAAAAAAAAGGGGGCAGGATGAGCTGTAGCAAATCATGGAGCAATAAGGGAGAGGTGGCAGAGTGTGGAGGGCAGTCTGTGATCCAGGTTTTATTGTCACAAATCATGCAGGGAGCTGGGCACACCATGGGCTTTTGTCCTTTTCTTATTTTTTCTGAGAGCCTTGGTCCGGTTTTGCCACGACTGTACAAGAAATCAGGGTTTGACTTTCAAAAAATAGCTCAAAAAAAAGAAAAAAAAAAAACCACAAACCCAAACCCGCTACAGTTCAGGGGGAGTAAAACCAAACCCAAAGATGTCTCAGCAATGCGTTCCTGAATTAAGATTTCTCTTGATTTGTTTTTTTCAGGAAAAAAAAATAAAAATTGGCGCTAAAACCCCAAAGCCGGGGACAGACAGACACGAAACCCGACGGCAATGGACAGCCAGGATTATCACTTCTCCTCTTCTCGCTGGTCAGTGGCTTTTGGGGGAGAGGTTGCAAACTTTCAGCCTGTTTGGTGCTGTTTTCTGCTCAGTCCAAGTGCTCCACCGAGAGTTCAGAGCCAGGGAGGTCAAGAGGAGTCTTTTGGACCAGTTGACTTGAGGTTTTTAAGGTTTCAGAAGCTACAAACTTGGATAAATCCCAATTCCACTTCAGTTGCAGACGCTGGACACTCTGGAGAGAAGGGAAAAAAGAAGAGAAGAAAAATAAACACACTGGACATCTTTCTGAGATGTGTTGTCTGGGAAGTTCTTTTCCCCTAGAAATCCAGCTGTGGTTCATATCCACCTGTTCAATCCTGCTCCTCATCCCAGAACCTGGTGAATCCGTGCTGGGAGAGATCCAGTTCACCAGGAGCATCCCCTAAGCCTGGGGATGGGAAATGCCTTAAGGAATGGGGAGATGGGATGCTCAGCCTCCTGAGATGGGCTTTAGAAAGCCCATCCATAGCTCTTCCTGCACAATCAGGCAATTCCTGCTGGAAAGGAGTATTTTCTTTCCATGCAATATCCAAACTCAAAAGCAACAATGAAAAAACAGCATAAACTTCCCAATTCCTTTGACTCTGGGATGTGCAGCCCAAGTTTAGGGTCAAAAATCGGATATAATAATTTCCACCCACTGAGGAAAGCTTCCACTTAGCTGATTTCCATTTCCCTTTCCATTTCCCTTCCCTTCCTTTCTTCTTCCCAAACCTTCCCAAACCCCTCCTTCCATCTCCAAGTCATTAATTATCTAATTACATTCTGCAGATGAGCTCAGGGACCTGACAGGCTGCCCAGGACCACTTAGAACTGAGCTCAACTGCTGAGCTCAACTGCTTGGGGTGGTGGGTTGGGGATGCCCAGTCTGGCAGATGACAGGCTGGCCCTTTCCTAAGGCTGGCCAGGGAGGGATTCAGGGCAGGAAAATAAAATCCAGGGAGGAGGAAGATACCACAGAGCAATTTTCTGGTGGGCTTTTTTGTTTTTGTGATGATTTTCTCCAGCAGGCAGAGGGAGGGTGAGCCCTACCAGCTACATGAGGCTTTGCTGTGCCCTGCTCTTCTCTGAGCTGTGAAAATGAGGTAAAAAGCAATCCTGGGCTGCTCTATTCCCATGGATTTTTTCAATCCCACCCAGGGCTGCAGAGGTGAGCACAAAGCTGCCCTTGGAGCAGAGCTGTGATGTGGGAGCTGATGATTTGAACCCCGGGACAAACACCTTGCTCTGCTGCTGCTGCCCTGAGGCATCTCGTTTCCAATGGTTCTTTCTGGTTCCCAGCAACTCTCTTGGCTCTGGACTTCTGGAGAACTGGGAATTTCTCAGCAGTTCAGAGCTAGGAGGTGTTGTGGCTTCCCTGTTCTGGTGTGGTGATGCTCCACCCTGTGGGCAGTGGCCCCCGAGCTCTGGAATGGCTCTGCCATGTCCCCTCCCGTGCTCCCAGGGGGTTGTTTTGGAGGTCCTTTCCAACTCAAAACACTCTGTGGTTCTGTGACATTATCCTCTGACTCTGGCTTGAGATCCTCACGTCAGGAATCTGCTCCTTGAGTCCCGTCAGGGGGAACCTCCTGGCTGAGGAAGAGGGGAAAATGCCCCCAAACCATCTGTGGGCTGCTCTTTCCTTCTCTTGTCCCCACCACACCGCAGCCAAAGGCTTCCTGGAGCTCCCTCTTCCTGCCCCTTGGTCCTGGAGAGCCCATCTGGAAGTGTCCCAGTAAACCCAGTGCCTTCTGCTGGCCCTGATCCCCCACTCCTCACACACCAGGAGGGGAAGCACGACCCCAGTTGCCTTCTGGAGCTGGAAAACGAGGCAACAGGACCCTCCTGGCTCCTTCCCCTCTTTAATTACAGAGATCAATGGAGATGTGGCACCTGGGGACATGGGGTGGGACCTGGCAGTGCTGGGTTAACGGCTGGACTCGAAGGTCTTAAAGGTCTTTTCCAACCCAAAAGATTTCATGGGGCTTACTCTGGAAAGAAGCAGCTGTGGATTTTCCAAGGAGGGGGCAGAGTTTTTTCCCAGCACTAAACTGGTGTGATAGCACAGCTTTCCAGAGCTTGGTTTTAATCCCAGCTCATGCACAGCTGGGATTGCCCTCCCTGCGTGTGCCTCAGTTTCTCTGGTTGGGAAACCCCAGTTCACCCCTTCCTGTCTCCCGGTGCCTGCGGGATTTGAGCCTGTAAGGCACCTTGGGATCCTCCAAGGCATAGCTGGATGCCATAATTCCAAATTATTATAATGTAGGATTGCAGTCTCTGGACTGAGAGGTGATGTACAGTGACAGTCTCTGCTGAAAACACGTCTCACAGAATTCCAGGATGGATTGGAAGGGACATTAAAGCCCATCCCATTGCCATGGGCAGGGACACCTTCCACTAGCCCAGGTTACTCTGAGCCCTGTCCAACCCGGCTTGGAACACTTCCAGGGATGGGAACTACTTTCTCCTGGGATTTCCAAACATTTCTCAGGGATTTCCAAGCATTTCTTTGGGCTTTCCAAGCATTTCTCCCACCCTGTAGCTCACTCAGACCTGATGCAGCTCCCTCGAACGGAGGGCTTCCTGCTCTAATTTTCCCTGCTTTAGGAGCACTTCCCAGCCACATAAGGAGCATTCCACAGCCTGGAAATCCCAAGGGCTTCTGGCTTGATGGAAGGTGGCAGCAAAACACAGCCCTGGTTGCAGGAAATTTCACAACAAGTCCCCAAGGCCTTTGCTTATATAGGATTGGGGTGGTTTGGGTTACAAAAGGAGTGAAATCATTTCCATGACGTGGCCAAGAGTGCAAACGAAATGGGAAATGCAGAGAAACTGTTGGAGTTTGTTTGTTCGTTGGTTTCGGTGGGATTTGGTGTGGTTTTGTTGTTGTTGTGTTTTGTTTTGTTTTGTTTTTAAGGTTTTTCAGCTTCTTTGAAAGTTGAGAATGTAAAACAAAGGTTCTGCCCCCAGGGCTCAGCCTCTCTCCTTCCATGGGGGCTTCTTCCAGCCCAAATCCCTCCCAGGAAGGTGCTGGTCCACCTTCCTGCCCTGTTTTTGGGGGGTGGGGAGGGGCTCGGGGGGTTTGGGGGGGTGAGGGGTGTGAGCACAGCAGCGGGGAGGATTTCAGCAGTCACTGAGAAGTTTATAAACCGTTTCCTCCTCCCTTTTCCTTCACCTTGGGGAAGGAAAAACCAGTGTGGTTTAGCCCAGCCCTGCTCAGTGGGACAGCACAGGGCACTTCCCATGGGAGCTGCCTTTGGGAACCTCTGGAGCAGGTGCTGGAAGGAGCTGGAGTTGCCATAAGCATTGAGGTTACTGGTCCTCATCTGTGCTGTTAATTCAGAAGGATTTAGTGCTCCAGGTGCTGCATAAAAACTGGTAAAATATTCCAAACCTGTTATAGGGTGAATGGGGATGGAGAAGTCCCGTGTTATTTCTGCTTGGAAATAATGCCTGGACAAGGCAGAGCAAGTGCCTCAGGCAGTGACCTCTCTGGGTGTCATCCAGGGCTGGAGAGAATCTACTTAGTCATCAAGACAAGGAAAATGGGATAGAGAGGAGCTCATGGAACCCCAGATTGGTTTGGGTTGGAAGGACCTTAAAGCTCATCCAGAGACACCTTCCACTAGCCCAGGTTGCTCCACCTGGCCTTGGACACTTCAGGGATGGGGCAGCCACAGCTTCTCTGGGAATTCCATCCCAGCCCTTCCCCACCCTCATAGCCAAGACTTTCTTCCTAATATTCCACCCAAATCTCTCCTCTTTTAGTTTAAAAACTTATTCTGGAATAGCCCGAGCAGTGCTGGGTTAGGACACAAAAGGGGACTCTCCTGCTGTAGAAAATCAGCCCAATCTTTCATTCTGTGCTAAGCAGCAGCTGCCTTTAATATTATTTTTCAAAATAAATGAATAAATAGGAGCAGTTCAGTTATTGCATGATGTCACCCCCCTGGTGCCTCCTTCCCTGTGGGCACAGGGACAGGCTAAAACCACAGGGAACAATGTGGAGCGTGACTTGGGGGACACATGTGGGCCTTCCCAGGGAAAAGGGCTGGCATGGAACTCTGAAATGCCAAAGCAAACGGCTCCAGGAAGAGGATTGTGCTTTTTTAAGCTTGGAAATGCCAAGCTGGAGAGGAGGATGGATCTCTGTGTCGTCTCCCAGGCTGGAAGTCTGAGTTTGGGTCATGGTGAGCGGGAGAGCCCTGTGTCACCTGGGAGAGTGGGATGGATGGAACCACTGCAGGTTCCTGGCTCCTACAGCCATCCCATCCTCCTCTGTCCCCACTGCCATCCCATCCTCCTCTCTCCATAACCATCCCATCCTCCTCTGCCCCCACAGCCATCCCATCCTCCTCTCTCCATAACCATCCCATCCTCCTCTCTCTCCCCACAACCATCCCATCCTCCTCTCTCTCCACA
>NW_016690441.1:724764-744988 GCF_001604755.1 Lepidothrix coronata
ACCATCCCATCCTCCTCTGTCCCCACTGCCATCCCATCCTCCTCTCTCCATAACCATCCCATCCTCCTCTGTCCCCACTGCCATCCCATCCTCCTCTCTCCATAAGCATCCCATCCTCCTCTCCCCATAACCATCCCATCCTCCTCTGCCCCCACAGCCATCCCATCCTCCTCTCTCCATAACTATCCCATCCTCCTCTGCCCCCACTGCCATCCCATCCTCCTCTCTCCATAACCATCCCATCCTCCTCTCTCTCCCCACAACCATCCCATCCTCCTCTCTCTCCACAGCCATCCCATCCTCCTCTCTCCCCCCCTCAGTGATCCAACCCATCCCCAGGTTTGCCAGCCAAAGGATGGACATTCAGACCTTTGTGGTAGCTTCAAGTGCAGAGGTCTGGGAGGGTCTTACTGGGGACACAGAAATCCCCTAATTCCCAGGTTTTCCTCACCTACAGGAGGTGCTCCCTGCCAAACCCCCCTAATTCAGCCCTTCATCCCATGCCTATGAAGCAGAGACCAGCATTCCCAGCTGTTTTGGGAATGACTGCTCTAAAAAAGCACATGGCATGGACCAGTGGGAATATCCCCGCTCAGGTTTGTCCACTTTCCCTTCCAGCATCCCGGGGTGTTCTGATCCACTCCAAAACCTTTTGAAACTCGTGCTGCTCCAGCTGAAAATCTTCCATGCCCGACAATGATTCCTCTTTTTTTGCCATTGTTTTTGTTTTCTGGAGCTGGGTAAAAAAAAAATGTTCCAGCTGTTTTGGTGTATGGGAAGAGTGGAAAAGAGCCGTGCTCTGAAAACACCGACGGCATCCCCGGGACTGGGTGTTGGAGGCTGGAAAGCTGGAAGGCAGCATTCCCAGTTTGCAAAGCAGAATCCCACCTCGACCTGGAGGGAATTAAGGTCGTTTTGACCTAACTGTGAGCCTCCCAAAATCTCCTTTCCAGCTCTGCACAGGGCTGAGTGCTCCTGGGAGCTGGACAATCCAAACCGAAGGCAGGAGTCACAGGGAGTTGCTTTGGCTTGGCTTTTATCTCTGGGAAGCAGCAGGGATGTGTTAGGATGGAGGAGAGGTGGTGGCTGGCAGGAGCTGGAATCACAGGATCATGGAATCATGGAGTGGTTTGGGTTGGAAGGGACCTTAGGGATCACCTAATTCCACCCCCCCCTGCCAAAAAGGGCTCCAACCCGACCTAAACCACATGGAGAACTTCAGCTGAATCCCCCATGGATTCCATGGGGATGGAAACACAGGGCTCTGTTGTGTTTAAGGCTGGGAAAACCCCATCTGCAGGTGTTGTATTCCTGTTTAATGTTTTGATGTATTCCCAGAGATTTTTATAGCAAAGCTGAAGGAAGAAGGGATGTGCTGGTCTGTGGATTGCTGCAGGATCACCAAAGGGATATTCCAGAATTCCAGACTGGTTTGGGTTGGAAAGGATCTTAAAGCCCATCTCATTCCATGGGCAGAGACACCTTCCACTAGACCAGGTCCTGGTCTAGGACCAAGCCCTGTCCAGCTTGGCATTGTTTAAATTTAAATTGATCAAATTTGTTTAAATTGGAGCTTGTTTAATTGAAATATATATTCGTTTAAATTTAAGGCTGGCCTTTTTTAAATTTAAAATATTTCTGTGAGTTGGATGGTGCAAAAAATGCAACTTTTTAGGAAAAATACCACCTTGCTCAGCAGCAGGACCTTGATTTTTGGGGGGTTTCCCACCACAAAAGGGTATACCCAGCAGAAATCCCTGAATTTTTGGGGTGTTTCCCCTCATAAAACACTAAACTCGGCAGAAATCCCAGGATTTTTTGGGGGGTTTCCCCTCCCAAAAGGCTAAAGCCAGAAGAAATCCTTTCAATTTTTGGGGTGTTTCCCCCCCAAAAGGCTAAACTCAGCAGAAATTCCTGGATTTTTGGGGTCTTGCCCCTTATAAAACACTAAACCCAGGAGAAACCCCTGGATTTTTGGGGGGTTTCTCTCACAAAAGGCTAAACCAAGCAGAAATCCCTGGATTTTTGGGGTGTTTCTCCCACAAAAGGCTAAACTCTGCAGAAATCCCTGGATTTTTTGGGGTTTTCCCCTTATAAAACACTAAACCCAGGAGAAATCCCAGGATTTTTGGGGTGTTTCCCTTCATGAAAGGCTAAACCCAACAGAAATCCCTGGATTTTTGGGGAGTTTCCCCCCACACTGGATTTTTGGGGTGTTTCTCCCCACACTGGATTTCCGGGGTGTTTCCCCCACAGAAGGCTAAACCCAGCAGAAATCCCCGGATTTTTGGGGTGTTTCCCACCACGAAAGTCTAAACCCAGCAGAAATCCCTGCATTTTTGGGGTGTTTCTCATCTAAATCCAAGCTTCTAAGAGTTTGGTGGATGGCTGGAGGTAAAACATCCTCCCTGCATCCAGCAGCTCCTCAGTTTTTATTGGGATTCCACCTCTCTGGGGATGTGGAATAAGGAACTGGAGATTGAAGCCTTTCCCTCTTGCCCTGAGACTGTTTCTCCCTCTCCAAAACATCTTGTGCATCCTTGAGGAAGGTCAGACCTCACAATCTGGGGAAAATTGAGGCAATGAAGGATCCTGGTGCCTCCTGCCCATGTGTGATCCCAGCCTTTGGAGCAGGATGGAGCCCAGGCTGCTGGAGCACAACCACGAGGTTGGAACTGACCAAAAAGTGCCTCACCCACCCTGAAAGAAATCCAGGGCACGTGGGAGTGCTCTTCTCCTAAATAACACCCAGAGCAGGGAGAAGTGGAGTGATTATAGGTTGGACTCCAACTCAGAGGTCTTTTCCAACCTAACTGATCCTGTGATTCCTTTTTCTTATCCCAAATAAGTCCAATATCAGGAAGCAACCAATGTTGACTGAAATGACTCAATAATATTGCTTTAAATCTTTTTTTTTTCTTTCCTTCTACTGCTGCAGAAAAAGTTATGGTGCCCACAGCCAGCCAGAGAATTCCAGGATGGTTTGGGTTGGGAGAGACCTTACAGCTCATCTCATTCCACTCCCTGCCATGGGCAGGGACACCTTCCACTAGCCTAGGTTTCTCCAACCTGGCCTGGAATGAATGGATGGATGGATGGATGGATGGATGGATGGATGGATGGATGGACGGATGGATGGAAGACATCAAGAGGAGAAAGCCAAGGTGGCCTCCATCATGCCCAGGGACCTGCCAAACACTTCCCACAGAAAAACTTACATTTTGGGAGCCAAAACACCTAGAAAAGGCCAGTTCTTCAACATTCCAGCTCAAATCAGTCACCTGGAGCTGGAGAGGAGAAGGGAATGCTGAGCAAGGAAGCATTTTGCTGCTGGGATGCTCTGAGTTCCTGTGTTGTGTCCTTCCCCCCTGCACAACCTCTGGACAGTCAGGAATGTTTGCTCCAAGGTGTCCCTCCCTCGCCAGAGAATTCAAACAAATATAAAACCAGCTCTAAACTGGGGGGGGGAAGCTTTAGACAGGAAGGACCCTCCTCCAAAGGCAAATTTCCCTCATCCCAACATTCCTCCACAGCCTGAGGGGGGCTGGGGGCAGCTGAGGGGGAAGGAGGCAGGTTAGTGGGAGCCCCTTGTTAAAACCTTGGCAGCACATGACTGGAAAAGCAAGGAATTGTCAAGAGGAGGAAGCTGCTAACAAGAAGTTGGAAAAAGGCAGGAAAAAGCAGTTTGGAAGGACTGTGGAAGCTCCAGCTGCCTCACGGGAGCGACCACCAGCATCTCCTGAGCCACGGGAGGGTGAGGGGACAGGGAGAGCCACCACCAGCCCTCCTGGCTAAAAGAGCTCATAATGTCTCCCCTTGGCTCATCTCCACCCCCTGAGCCAAACAAAAACCAGGCACAGAAGGTGTGGAATAAGCAGCAGGGAGTGGGAAAAAAGGCAGGGAACAAGATGTTCTTCTCAGGAAGTACACAGGGTTGAGGTGGAGAACCTGCGCTGACACAGAGGTGGCCCTAAAGGGAGGCTCTGGGGCTGAGGAGGCTCAGGCCAAGGATGAGGACACTCAAATCAAGGTTCTGGGTGGGTCTGACACTTCCTAGGAAAAGCCTCCTTCAGATCTCATCCTGCACAAACACAGCTTGGAAGCTGAGGGGGGTTTAGTTTAGGATGTGAAATGTTCCCGAGGTCCTGGGCTGTCCTTTCGGGGATAAACACAACCGGGATAAGAAGTGGACTCTAAAAACACCCCTTTGGGAAGAGCAGGGAGTTTTCCAAAGGCAAACCTCCTCCCCCTCTGCCTTCCTGCCAAAATAAAACAAATTCTGGGACAAACACCTTCCCTGAAAATAAATCTATCCATCTGGGGCTTTATTCTTTTTCCAAGGGAACTCTGTCTCTGGCCTGCTTAGCCAGAAGCTTCCCTGCTCTCCCAGTTTTCCTGGGTGCAGCAAACCTCAGGAGCAGCAGAATCCCTGTGGGATGCTCCAGGACTGGACCTGCACCATGGATGAGACTTGGATTTCCCCATTTTACCAACCCCTGGATAGATTAAATTCTTTAGGAGCAAGTCTTGCTCTGTCCAGACATAGGAGAAGCACAAGGAGGAACAATTTTCATCTCCAGCTAATTTTCAATTATCCAGAATTCCAAATCTGCCTAATTTTCATCTGGGCAGCACAAAGACTCTGTAGTAACATCTACTCCTGGGAGTAAATCAGGGAGAGGATGATACCAGTGACTCAGTGGATTAATGCCAGTGGAATCAATAACAAGGAAAAATCCTGGTTTTAACAGAATTTATGGTTTAAACTGCTCAATTTAAATAAAATAATGATTTAAAGAAACTGAACAAAAAACCTTGGGGCCACCCACTAACAAGCAGAGCCATAAAATCCATGGAATGTTGAGGGCTTCTGGGAACAATCCCTGGGACAGGTAGGATTGCCTCCCGAACTTGGGGGGCTTTTTCATGTTCCACACAGTCCCTGACAAAGAGCAGCTGGAACACCTGGAGGCCAGATGTGCACAGCTGGACGTGGGCTGCTGCTGCCTGTCAAGCCTCAGATTACATCACATTCCAGGTGCTGGACTTCAGGAACGCTTGGAAGGCCAGGCTGGAGCCAGGGAAGTGCAAGCCCAGAGGTTTCTTCCCCATGGAAATGTCGTGTCCCCTCTGCTTGCAACACCAGCCCTCACAGTCCCCTTGACCTGTTTGATGCCAAATTTTGGGAGACACACCCCCAGAGCAAATCTGGGGAGAGATACTGGCATCCTGGAAGCAGGGAAGTGCAAATCCAGGGATTTCTTCCCCATGTCTCCTCTGCATGCAAAACCCAGCCCTCATAGTCCTCCTGGCCCGTGCAGTGCCAAATTTAGGGAGAGAGACCCCCCAGAGCAAATTTGGGAAGAGAGATCCCCAGAGCAAATCTGGGGAGAGACATTGGTATCCCATAGCCAGGAATAATTCCTCTGCATGATTGACACGATGGGAAGATGAGGTAGGTCCCCTCCACTCTGTGTTTGTACCACCTGAGATCTCAAAAACCCACCAGCACCTGCCTTGGAATTGGTTTATTTGGGGATTTCTCCTCATGGTGCAGCTTCACTGTCTCTCTCCGTGTAAAGGAGCTCAAGGAATTTTAGTTTTCAGCAGATTCATTCCCTGCAAAACATGTGGTCCTTGAGGATAGGACTCTGGGAAGCAAAATGCTGAGTGAGCCTTGGAGATGACTGCTGAAGAAAAAGATCCTTTTTGTGGGCATTTGGAGTAGGAAGGAAAGTTTTCCCTTTGTTGCTGTGGCAAAGAGCCTCTGGGGCAGCTTCCATGAGGCACGGATGGATTTAATCCTGCTTTTACAGGTATGGAGCTTCACAGAGCATTACAAAAAGCCCTCAGTGGGAAGAATTCCCTGGATTCCCTATCTCCTTGCCCAGTGTCATCACGCCCAGGTTTTGGACTCCCATCCCAGGTGACATTCCCAGGTGTTTGCTGAGGAAAGGATGTTACTCCAGCATCATCCCAGCAGTCTTTGAAAAACATGCCCCTGAAGTTCCTTGAAGTCCTTGATCCCAATCCATCCTCCTTTCCTATGACAGCAGGTGATGATTTTTTAGGATACTCCCCAGGCTCTGAGTAAGGGTGGTGTTTAATCTCCCAGGACTTTGAGAAGGGATTGGACCAGGCCATGTCTCCATCTGGGATTAATCACCACAGCGTCATTAAAGTCAGGGGGCCAAAGTCCCACTTGGAATAACCCACCTTCACTCTGCTACAGTCAATAAAGCTGCTCTGATCCTGTTTTATGACAAGAGGAGCCCAACTCCTTAAAATATGTGGGATTGCCCTCGTGCACAGGGATTTATATTTTTATAGGATGAACAATCCTGCTGGGATAAGGAGCACTTGGCATGGAGTGAGGCTATCCTGAGCTGGAAGAGACTCCCAAGGATCATCCAGTCCAGCTCCTGGCCCTTCCCAGGACACCCCAACAATCCCACCCTGTCCATCAGAGCATTGTCCAAACACTCCTTTAGCTCTGGCACCGCTGCCCTGGGGAGCCTGGTCAGTGCCCGACCACCTTCTGGGGGGAAGAACCTTTCCCTGAGATCCAGCCTGAGCCTTCAACCAGGTTTCAAAACCTTAAACCAAGCTCCTTAAAGCCAGGCCTTCAGATTTCAGCCTCAGCCCTTTCTTTCAGTTGTCCTTCAGGGTAACAAGCCCCTTCCTGCCCCGCCTTGGTGTTTGTGAGCAGCTCTCCCTCCTCTTTCCTTCCTCTACTCCTTCCCTCACCAGCCTTTTCCCGAGGCTGCCTCTGCTTCCTGGGGGTGTCCATTCCCTGCTCCAACCTTTTGAGAGTTGGCTTTTTCTTGAGCAAAACTGATGGAGAGGAGCCAACGTTGGGAAAAAATGTGCTTCTGGCCAAGCTCTGGTGTGTGTTATGACATCCAGGACAAGAGGACATGGCCTCAAGCTGCACCAGGGGAGGTTTAGGCTGGACATCAGGAGGAATTTCATCATGGAAAGGGTTGTCAGGCTTTGGAATGGGCTGCCAAGGGGCCGTGGGGGTGGAGTCCCCATCCCTGGAGGTGTTCAGGAAACAACTGGAATTGCCCTCAGTGCTCTGATCTAGTGACTAGCCAAAGGCTGGACTTGATGATCTCAGAGGTCCTTTCCACCCTAAAGGATCCTGTGATTGTGGGAAATTCCTTGGCAGGCTCTGACTGAACAAGTGCTTGGATGTTTGTGTTGGTTTGCAGCTCTGCTTGGGCACCTTGGGCTGTGGTGGCTCCTGGGGGTGGGGGGAGAGGAAGGCAACAGCAGAGGGGCTGAGCTGGCCATGGCTGAGACATTTGGTCTGGATTTTTGTGGGTTTGGATGTTGCCATCAGGATCCTGGTCTCCTGAGGAGATGGGAATATCCCACAGGTCCTTGTGCAGGCTCTGAGCAACCCTGAATCACTCCTTTTTCCAAGACTCATCAGCCCATCAGCGTGAGCTTGGCCAGCTGCTTTATGGGCTTTCCTGAAAGTATTCCGGGGCTGATGCCGGGCAGGGGAGTGGGAGAGGGATCCAGCCCTTACTCACAACCTTTTCAGCAACACATTTCCAGCTGGGATGGTGCTCTGAGCTCCCCAGGATGAGTTTCCCAACCCACTGCTCTGCTCCAAGAGCCTCCACTTCCATAAACCGCCCCCCTGCAGCTTTTAATTCCCAATGCAGTGACTATCTAATCAGTTTGAAAATCTTATTTTATTCTGCTTTCATTCTCCCCCAGCTTTCTGTGCTGCTTTCCCATAAATAAATGACCCCCTTCACACTTTCCCATCCCACTGCTGGATTTTATGGCTTCACAAGGGGTAAAATGAAGCTGACCACACCCTTGCTGCTGCTTTTCAAAGGGGACAAACAGTCTCACTCCAAGTTCAAACTCTTGGAGGAAGAAACAGGCAGAGATGGAATCCCTCTGCTCAAGGAGCAGATAAGTCATTGTGTCCTTTGCTCCTCTGTGTTTAGTGGGGTATTTAATCACATGCCTCATGTCCAAACGTGGGTTTGGTGGGATTTAGCACATGCTCTGCTGAATCCCCAAAGCCCAGCAAGTGGCTCCCAGGAAGATGATTTGTGTGCAGCACTCGCACATCAGCCTGGAAAAAAGCTCTTGGAAAATTGCTGTGCACGGGCCTTGGGAGCCTCGCCATCCTGCCACAGGCAGACGTGTGCCTTCAGGTTTTGGGGGCTTCAGGGATGAAAGGAGCGGGTTAAGTGGAGATTTTCAAGCCAGTGACTCAGCTCAGCACCAGCTGGCTGGTCTTGTTTAGGTTTGCCAGCTGCAGGCTGGACTCGTTTGAACCTCTGAGCCTGAACTCCGGGAGGTTCCCACTGAGATAATAACCTGAGTTACTGCAGGACTGATGCAATCCCTGCTCTGGGGGGAGGAAGAGGAGCTCTCTTTGCAGCATCTGCTCCAAACAAAGGCTTTGTGCTTTGCCTTTGGCAGTGCTGCTCCTCTGGGAATGTCACGAGCTGTCTGGGATGGGCAGATCTGAGCTGAGCTGGTGCTCCTGGGAATCAGAGGCTTGCTCGGAAGTTGTTGCTGGGTTTCTCTGCTTGGGTTTGCAATAAATCCCACAATGGTTTGAGTTGGAAGGGACCTTTAAACAGCATCTAATCCACACCCCCCTGCCATGGGCAGGGACACATTGCACTAAACCGGCTCCAAACCTGGTCCAACCTGGCCTGGAATGTTTCCAGGGGCGATGGAAACATCTGATTGATGCTGACCTGCTCCTCTGCTCTGTCCAGCCGAGCATTACACGTGGGCTTGTGTTTGCAGCACAGCAAAGTGTTTGTCTACGTGTGATGTTTGGGGGCTGGGTGGTACACTGTTGATGGAAAAGGAAGGTTTAAAGGCTAATTAGGGAATCCGATGGAATGCAGGGAAGGAAAAGGGGAGTTTTGGTCTGTCCTGTCTAGAGAAGTGTGTGGATTAAAATCCCAGAATGGTTTGGGCTGGAAGAGACTTTTAAAGGGGATCTAATCCACTCCCCTGCCATGGGCAGGGACATCTCCCACTAGCCCAGGTTGCTCCAAGTCCTGTCCAGCCTGGCCTTGGACACTTCCAGGGATGAGGAAGTTCTCTATCCATGTACACGCAGCAGTAAATCATTAAATATAGGTGTGCATGTGTAGACATACATGGAATACTGTAAAGCTGGTGCTCATCCACTCGGGATGATCCAGAGAGATTTGGAGAGAGGCTCCTCTTCCCCCTGACCCTCAGTTCTTAGGAAATGCTCCAGTAGGTGTGTTTTTACCACATCCTCACCTGAAAGGTAAATGGGTTCCTTGAATTAAAGGCTCCCTAAAACCAGCAGTTACTTAAATCAACATCAATAAATGAGGGAATGAAATGCAGCTTTAGCCAAAGGACTCCAGGAGAGGGGCTGGTTCTTGTGGGACAATTTCCCTTAAGTTGGAAGGCGAAATGGGAATGCTGGGCCACCCTCCTCTCCTGGAAGTGCAGGGATGCGCCCAACAGGAAGCTTAACCTGACATCCCACACGCTTTGGCTGAACAAAGTGATCTCTGCCCTTTCTGTACTTATTTATATTTTCAGTTGCCTGCATAATCTGGCCCTCTAGAAAGTCCCTTCAGGAGGTCACACAGCTGAAATAATAGCTAATGGATTTTTCAGGAATGGTTTGGGGCTCATTAAAGACTTTCTGCCTTCCCTTCCAAGTGTTTGCAAGCTGCTCCCCAGCTGGGTAGGGCTGGAATAAGGAAGTTGGCACAAGTGTGCCACATCCCAGCAGCTCCAGAGACTAAGGAGAACTGCTGGCATTGCTTCTCCATCCAGGGATATCCTTATTCTGCTCCCATCACCTCACTTGGCTGTTTCATCTCTGTTTTGGGCTCTAAGTCCTGAGGAGGAGGCTCTCTGACTTCTCCAGTGTTGAACATCCAAACCATTTCCATCTATGCCCCATTAACCATGAAATGGTTTGTCTTGGAAGGGACCTGAAAGATCTTTGAGCTCCATAAAAAGAACTGAGTTTATTCCTTTCACAGGAGCTGTTCCAGGCTCTGACTTCAGGAATTGGTGGTTCCCCAACTGCTCTGGGGGAATCTGGTTCCCTTTTCCATGTCTGTATGGGCTAGGATGGGATACTTAGTTTTTGGGGACTCCCTGCCTGGCCAGGGCGTCACCTCTGATGAGACCTAGCCACCTCTGATGAGACCTCATCTTGAGGTTGAGGATGGATGCCCCAGGCACAGGAGAGCCAAGGGAATGCCTGTGGTCTAGTCCAAGGATC
Source organism: Lepidothrix coronata (assembly GCF_001604755.1). Lineage (NCBI taxonomy): Eukaryota > Metazoa > Chordata > Aves > Passeriformes > Pipridae > Lepidothrix > Lepidothrix coronata. Next base: position 735,035 of record NW_016690441.1, read on the forward strand.
AGACAAGCCTCTGGAGATGGCCCAGGCCATGCAGGGACAGCTCTGCCCCAGCTCATGTCCTCACTTGGACTCCCAGCTGTGCATTTCAAACCTGAAAAATGTTGCTTTATCCCTACTTATGTTGGTCTTGTATATTATGGATTTAAGTTTTTCCAAGAGGAACTAAATGCTGAAGGCTCTTGGAGATGAATGTAGGCTGGAATTCTCAAAAGGATCAAGAAAACTTGGTGCCTTTCAGAAAAATCTCAGCTCTGGAGGGGCCCTAAATGTCTTGGGCTTCATCCCTCAGCTCCAGTCTGTCCCTTCCCAAAAAACAGGTCAGAGGAAGGTGGTCCTGGCTGTTGGATGCTGAGTCCAGTGTCATGCTGTGGTGGGAAGTGGGCACTGAACACAGTGAGGATTCAATAGTTTTATGATGCTTTGGCTCAGTGGGGTCAGACCGTGTCGGTCAGGATCAGACAAAGCCCTGGAAGAGGAGCTGGGAAACCATCTGGGGCAATTCTGACCTCCCTGGTGGCAGCTGAGAGCTACGAACCTCCTGTGGGAGACCTTGGGCTGCTTCAGCTCAGCTTTGGGTTAAGGTGGGGAAACCTTCCCAGGACCCCGAAGCCTTTTCTCCTTCCCTCTCTTTTGTATCCCTGGAGGGATGTGCTGTGTGAAAAGGGTGTTGCTGGCCCCTTGCTGGGAGGCTTTCTGCTTCCAGCCTGGCTCTGTCTTGACCCTGGTGCTCCCCTTCACCCCATCATCCTTCCCACAGCCTCTGGAGGATGCAGTGCTCTGTGATCTGCCCAGCAAAAAATTCCCCCTGTGAACAGGCTCCTCATGTTATCCTGGTGCCTGGGCAGGCTTTGGGATAAATCCCAGCCCGAGCTGCTCATTTCCCAGTCTCCAAGGCCTTTTACTTCCTCTGCTGTTGGTCTCCTGGGCTCCTTCTCCTGCTTCCTCCCCCTCAGCTCCCTTTGTTCTCTCTGGTGCTGTGCTCCATTGCTTGTCTCTGCTGGGATGATGATCCCAGCTCTTGGATCAGATTCCCTCAGCTTTGAGCTGTGCCTTCTCCCTGTTTTAGGCTCCTCAGCATCCATCAGGCTGAACTCAACACCAGCAAGGACAGGGACATGTGAGCAGCTCTCTAAAATATCACTTATGACTCTTATAAAGGCCCCTCCTCACACACAGTTTCAGTGTAATGCCTTATTTCATCAATTAATGTAGTATTTTTAATAGGTTTTATTTTTAACAGGTTGGAATTTTTTTTAAATAGGTTTCCACTATTTGTATTTTAGGTGGAAAACTTGAACACATGAACTTGGAGCACAGTCCTGTCTCACTTCATGTCTGACATTGTGGGGCTGGAAACTGCCTGGGAATGGGGAGGAACTGAGGGAAAATCACTCCAAGAGGTGTTTGGGTCTGAATTATCCACCAGCTCCCTCTGCCCTGAGTTTTGCATTTGTATGCTGACCAGAAGGGTGATTTAGGGGTTTTTTTTAAAGCATCCCCATCTCTACAAAATCCTTGGTGCTTTGTGATTTAAAGCATGCCTAAATATTTAAGGCAAGCCCGATGTGGGCAGGAAGTGCTTGCTCAGCAGTTTTCCTTTTAATCATTGCAGCTTTTGAGACTCCAAAGCCCCCTTGGCCACTTTGCAGGACTGTGCTTTAACCAGAGACCTTGGGATGGCTCTGGCCCAAGTGAACTCCTCGAGATCCTGGTGCAGAATTCTCCTGGTGGTGCCCTGAGATCAGCAGATCCGGCCTTTTTCTCAACTCCCACTCAGTGCCTCAAGTCCCAGGGAAAGCTCCCCTTCCGCTGCTACACCCTCGGCTTTGAAGGCAAAAAAAGGATTCAACAGGATTTTTAGAGAGGGTGGGATGGTTCAGCCGCCTTCCAAAATTCCCAGGGCTTCCCAAAGCTGTTATTCCCTGCAGTGTCTGCAGTGCCAGCCCTCTCCAGAGCTTCCTTGCCGTTGATCCATAGGCAGACCTGCAGCCAAGCTCATCCTCCCGGGAATGCTCCTGTCTGAGATCCTGCTCCGAGCTCTGCCCCACAGCTGAGATGCTCTTTGCCTTCAACCTGGAGCTTCTAGCCCCGAAAGAGCAGCACCCAAACTACCCGGGGAGAAATAATTTGGGATGTAATGTAACTCCAGGGAGTGTCTGGGTGCACCGAGTGGGGGCTGGTGCCTGTTGAACCGGAGTCTTGCTATTGGTTTGAGCTCTGCTTTGTTTTTTCACTGCACAGCCTCTCGCTGCTTGTTTGGGAAGTTGTTCCTCCCCTTTGCTGCCTGGAGCAGATCCCAGAGAGCAGCACATCCTGCTCTTTTCATTATCTGCCCCACTAATGCCTTCTTTTTATTTTTCCCCCTCTCCAGGTCACTTGTTTTGGGTCACTTTATTCTCAGTTCTAACCCCACCGTGGGGTTTTCCAGCTTTGTTGCTTCTGTGGCTCAGGAGGGATGTTTTGTTCTCATTTATTAGTTTTCCTGGCCAGGATACAAAAGGTTAAACACTTTGGAGAAGCTTATTTACAGCTGAGGTAGGTTTCTAAATCAACAGTAGATTGGAGTGACTCACAGAGCTGCTTTAACCTTTTTCCTTCCGTTTTTGTCTCTCTCCACATCTGAAGGGCAACATCTGCAATTTAGATCTCTGGAATGAGAAGCTGTGAAAGGAATATAAATGTGGGTGCTCAGCCTGGCCCTGGTGCAGAGCTGGCTCCCATCTGGCAGTGCCTGGACCCCTCTTTTTGAGGAGCTGGATTTTGAGGAGCTGTGGGGAGATGACCACCAAGGAGGAGGGTCTGGCTGGGCAGGCAAAAATCCAGTCTGGTTGTGTGTGAATCCCTTCTCGACCTGTAGGAGGGTCCTGTCTGGTGGGGAGGTGACAGGGTGGGCACTCAAAGTATTACAATTTGCTTTTTGGAGGAGAAACTGAGGCACTGAGTTTGCACAGGAAGGTTTTGGGTGGGAGCCGGGAGAAGGTTCCGCTTGGTCCCGTCGTTCGGGTGGAGATGAGTGTGCCCAGGGTGGGCTGGGGGTGCAAGGAGAGCAAAGCCCACTGGCCCCATCACATCAGATGGTACAAAAGAAGTGGCAGCCTTAAAATTAGCCCAGAGATTCTGGGATAAAGTGTCCCCACAAGGCACACGGGCTGGAAGGAGATGGGAAGGGCAGGGCCAGCCCCCACATCCTGTGGCACTTTTGCTTCCCACCAAAAACCAGCAGTGGAAAACAGGCTGGAGATGGACAGAGGAGATGGAATCCTTCATGAAGCATCACGTCTCAGTTTGCTGTCCTTCAAACCCCCCTTTTTGTAGCGTATCACTACAGACCTCCCTTTTCCCTCACAGCAAAGCAGGGCTGAGACATTTCCACCCCCAAACCGCACCCAAGCCCCTGCATTTCTCCTATTCAGCAGGATTTAGTGATTCCCTTCTAAGGAGTCTGTGGAATCAACCATATTTTAGGGGTTGGCCCTTTTTGTCCGTAACCCCAATACCTTCATTATGCTCCTCACAGCTCTCCTGTGCAGTTTTTGGGTGTCTCAGCTCCAAGGCTGGGCCACAACTGGGTCTAATCCTAAACTGAGGTGCTGCAGCACTGAAACCCTGTGGGGACAGCACCTCTGGGGGGCTCAGGTTATTCTCCTGCACCTCAATCTTTAGATTTTAAAGGAATTTTAGAGGAATCCAGTCCCTCGGCGAAGGCACTTTCTGGCAGACCCAGCAACTCAGCACCTCCTGTGCCTGCAGGGTTAGACCTGACCTGGGAGGCCTGAGAGTCTTTCTGATGTTTAGACCACAAATTACCTTGCTCTCCGAGCCTGCCAGCTCCTGAGGTTTTCCCTAATGAAAGGACTGGGCTGCCTGACCCACTTGGAGTCATCATTTCAAATTTGGGTTGTTTATTGAAGTGGCTGTTGATAAAGGAACAGAGTAAACCTGTGCTTGTTGTGTTTGGAGCTCATCTAATGTCTCCTATTAAGATGAGGGCAGTGCAGCTTTAATCATATTCCTACATAAACACAGCAGAGAAAATCATGAGGTTTCTTTATTTAAAAAAAGAGAGTTTTTCTATATAAAAAAAAGAGTTTTTCTCTATAGAAAGGCAGCTGTGACTGCAATGTGGTGGAAGCACCTCTGATGCCGTGCTCTGGCCCTAAATTAAATAACCTGTTGTCCTGATGATCATTAATGTGGGATGTACTAAGAGCAAAATTCCTTGCACTGGGCAGTGAGGCAGCTCCTGGCTGCTCCCAGATATTCCCTGTGCTCCCTGTGAGACACACACCCCTTGGATGTGACCTCAAACCCACCCTATTCTTTATTTGATATAGTTTATCCTGCACTCTAGTGCCAGTAGATGCTGAGTCAGCAGGAGCTCCTGTGGTTTTCCACCTTTTCCATCAACCAGTTCTCCCTAAGCCTGGGAATCTGCTGCCAGGATGGGGAGAGCTGCTAAATATGGGATGTTTGGGGACTGGGTACCTCAGTGCAGCCTTGGAGCAAAAAAAATGGTTCCTTGGAAGGATCTTTGGGAGATGTTTGCAAGAAAAATGAGCTTCCTAAGGGAAATGGGAATCCACGTGGCAGGGATGTGAAGGAAGGATTTTGGGAGGTCAGGAGGTTTTTTCGGTGATGAGCTTAAAATTAAACCTTGAAGCCTGGGGAGTGCTTGGAGAGGGAGGGGTTGGATAGGGCAGGGATAACACCTGGAAACAGGTCTCTTGCTTTGCTCTTGAAGAAAAGGAGGATAATTTTCTGTTTCAAAAGGTATCCGGGAGCCTTTTGCTTTGTTACCCTTTGCTGGGAGGGAGAGGAACATCCTCCAGCCATTCCCTGGGGTCTGCAGCTCCTCAAATCTCCTCCAATCTCGTCATAACTCCCTCCCTCCTCCTGCTGTGCTTCTCCTGCTCTTTTTAAGACTCCCCCAGACAAGAGTTTTAGGATTTGCAGTGCCAGGCCACCCCTTGATCCCCTCTGTCCTCAGACCTGCTGGAGCTTTTGCCCAATTTCCCGGGTTATTCCAAGCTGTGGGGAGCGCCCAGCCCTGGACGGGAGGGGCAAACCCAGCCTTTTTGGGCTGAAAGCAAGGCTGCAGAAAACAGAAAAACAGCCTTGTATAAGTCTCCTCCCTGTCCCCTCATCTCGGATCAGAAGTTGGGGAAGGGGGCGGGGGGGGAAACATCACAACCCACAAAGCCCCAGAGGTCGCTCCTGGTTCTGCTGGGAGCACTCTGGGGCAGGTTTCGGGGTGGCTTTGTCTCTTTAAGGTGTCTCCCAGAGGGAGGATCAGCCCGATGTGATGTGGCAGCTCTGGTAACTCCTCTTGGCTTTCAGCACAGACCTTACTGATCACACAACTTGCTAGTGAAGAAGGTCCAGCTGTCCAGGCCTTGGCAGGGATCCCCACCCTCTGCTTGCTGCCAAATCCTCTCTTTCTTTTTTTTCGTTTTTTTTTTTTTAAATATATAATAAATGCTTAGTTTCCTAACAGACTGGGAGTGGAGCAGCCTCCTCTGCCTCCCAGCCCCGTGTGATGCCTCCTGGACCTGCAGGAGCCAGGGCTGGTGGTGCCACATCCCTGTGTGGTGCCAGGATGTTGGCAGCCAGGGAGATGGAGAGCCCACATTCCAGGGCTTCTGTCCTGCTAGGAGGTGCTGGTGGGGGGGAGTCAGGGCTAAGGGTTGGGGTCCCAGCAGTGCCTGGTTGGGCTGGAGGCTGCCCAAGGGTGGTTTGGCATTCCCACTGTGGGCATTCCCAGGACATGGCTGGTTCATGTGAACATTGCTCTTTGTTGAACCACCGGGCCAGCAATTTATTCTAGAGTCTCTTCCCTGGTTGTGCCAAACCTCTGGAGCTGGAGGTGCCTCACCAGCCGTGTGTACATCTCAGAGTGCTTAACAGAGTGACTCCAAGTCCCAAATTGTCCCAGCAACCAACCCCCCTGAAAAGCTTCCCAGATTCCTGGCCTGGGCTCTCTGCAGAAGCTCCAGGAAACGTTCCTCTCCTCACCTCCCTCTTTCAGAAATGACTGAACCCCCCCTTGTTTTGAAATATTTTCACCATGTGGGCCACTTGAAGGATGTGTCTGAACTAAAGAAGAGCTGCAAGGCAGCCTGAGCGCTGCAGTGGGTGAGTAATTCCAGGGGGGTGAGCCTATGGATCTCCTATCCAGAAAGAGGGTTTGGATCTCAAAAATAATGCAAATGTGGCTGTAGTTATATGAAAGGTTGGGTAGCAGCATTTCAAGGAAAGATGAAGGAAAACCAGCACTGGGAAACAAAAATACACTGCCCAGCTGGTGAAATGATGGAGTTAGGAAATGGCTCTGAATGTGTTATAAAACAGGAGGTTTATTTTCTGTAGGAGCAGGGATGAGTGGGCTGATCTAATAAATGTACTCGGGACTTGCCCATGGACCTCAGGCATTGGGGTGTGTGGGGAAACCTTTCTAATTACAGCAGAAAATGAGCCATTAATGACAGAGATGAGAACAACAAACCAATATGAAAAAGGGGGGTAGATCTGCATTTAAAGCTAAGCATTTTTATCCCTGATTCTGACATGATTATCCTGAAAATTGGATGATTCTGTGATTATTCCTAGTTAAAGAATAGCTACAGTTTTCCAAGCCATGTCTGTTCCCTCAACAACTTAAAAATATTTACCTTTTGCCACTGGTTGAGAGTGAAAGAAAAATATTTACCTTTGCCACTCGTGTAGAGTGAAAGTATCGCTTGGTTTACAAAACAACAGCGATAGGGAGAAAAACTTTGGGATTAACTAGTGAAAATCAGCGTGTTTTGAACTCCCCATTCAATGCTGAAAATGCTCCCCTGCATCCCCAGCCCTCTGAGCACGCTGGGGGTGCCTGGAATTATATTTTTGGGTCCTTTTGTGGTGCTTTCCACTAGTAATTTCCCTGACACGAACACGTAAAGCCGTGTACTCCTTACAACTCGCTCACTGGGTTGGTTGTGTTTTAAATTTCCAAGGGGAAAAGCAAAGGGATGCTTTTATTTTCCTTGCTCTCGAGGCACAAATGGCGATATGAAGAATTCTAAAAGCCTGAACCACTTCTCTGCCCCAAAATCCAAGTGAAAACTCAGCTCATCCCAGCGAAGAAGGCGAGGACGCGGACAATCCAGCTCCCTCCTTACAGCCAACCTTTCAAAGCCAGGCAGGATAAAATAGATTATTTAGTGCTGGTGGTCACAGGGATGTATGAAACAACTCTTCTCGTGGCAAAAGATGAAAAAACTCCTGTAAAATACCAGGTTGTTCAGTGCCTAAACACCCCCCTGGAGCGGGAAGGGAACGCGGAGATCGCAGGGACGATTCATGGCGGCAAAAAGGAACTTGGTAAGCTCAGAAATTTCCTGAGCTCATCAGGCCAAATAATTCAGCAAAATGCAGAAAAATATGCACAAGAGCCATCTTATCTAATGTGTAAAAATATAGATTGATATGTTGCGTGCACAGTGGTTTTTTTAAAGGCTCTTTTTTATCTCATCTGGCCTGTTTTTATCGTGTGGTTTTGTGCCCCAATAACTGGGAAGTTTCCGTGGGGGTGATTCCCTGGTATTCCCAGAGCTGAAAACACTCTGCTTCTAGGCAGATATTCCTGCACAGGCTCCATTCCCACCCACTCCACGCTGTGGAACCCACTGGTGCCTGTTGGGCGAGCTTGCTTGTGTATTTAGGAGGAAAAAAGACTTAAAATCACATGATTTGGCCCCAAAAGTGCCTGTGGGGTGTAATTTGGGGGCTGTGTGGCTTGGAGACAGCGTGGGACACTCCCACGAGGGACAGGGAGGCAGGTGCTCAGTTTGAACATATCACAAACCTCTTTTCCCCATCTCAAACCCTTTAATTCTTGGCTCACTGATGTGTTTTGTTGAATTTCCATCCTGAGCACGTCCAGGGTGGGATTTTTGTGCTGCAGGACGAGCATCCGGAGGGCGATGGCACAGGGGTACCAGGATGCTGCAGTTTAGAAGGATCAAACTCCTTTCCTGCCCTCAACAAGGTGGTTGATTATCTTTAATTACCAGTGACAAGTTCTTTGCTGGGAAGCATCTGCCTGTTCACTTTTCTTCTGAGCCTACAATCTTTTTTTTTTTTCCCCTACCATCCCTGTGATTTTCTGAGCTCCCCCTCCCAGCCAGGAATTCCTTCTATCCAGCCTTATCATACAGTGAGATTTCAGCACAATGGGCCTAAAACATGGCATAAGGATCAGTCTGAAATGTGCATTTTTGTGGCTCTGCGAGGTCCCTCTGGCAGATTAATTTTATTAAGAGCTTACTGTTGGGGACACTGGATGTGCATGTATCAGGGAACCCCCCCAGCCACCCAAAATGCTGCTTTCTGCATGAAAGCCACTCTCTCCCACCCTACCAAATTTTCCAAGCTGGATTCACTGACTTTTTTAGCCTCGGTGCAGCCCTGATTCCCCCCCATCTCTTTCTCAGCAGAGCAATTAAGTTTATTTACATTTAAGCACAAACACATGATTTTTAAAGGAGGCCTCAACAGCTAAAACCAAAAGCATAATCAGATAAATTACTGCAAGAGGGGTTTTGGTGGCTCAATTCATCCCAAAGCTAATTCATACATTTTGAAGTGTGTGTCTGGCAGGTCTAATATCTCTAAAGGAAATGGTGAAGCTGCTTCTTGGGGGTGGCAGCAAAACTATCTTACTAGGAATTCAATTAAAGCTAGTCTAGGCTCACTGGACCTCTTCCAGTAAATATATATCAAGCTGAACCAGTGGACATCTGTCTCTTCTCTTCCCCCCACCCTCCTTCTTTTTCTCTTTTCCAAGCTGTGGTTAAAGGATGGAGAAGAAAAGCTGAGAGAAGAGGGAGCTTTGAGTTCCCCATGCAGGGCCGGAGGGTTATTTTCTGTTTGGGTGTCTGACCACTCTTGAGATCTGTGGGACAACGGGTCTGCCTGCAAAAGAAAGCCCAAATCACCCAAGGCTCACAAAGGAAGCTCATGGCAGAGGTCTGGGGGTGCCCAGTGCCCCTTTCCCAGGTGGATCCCGGTGAGGAATCCACGCCACCTTTCCCGGCTTCATTTTGGAGGGTTAAATCCAAACAACTTCCCCCCCACCACCACCCCGCCCGAAAGGCTCCGACCTCGGGGAGGATCATCGGGACAAGTCAGGGATCTAAAGGCCACTCTGTCAGCAAAAGGGCTGAGCAGTTGTTGGTGCTTATTGAATATTTTTATGGAAGTGGAAACAAAAACCTCCCTGCCCCATTTACACCCTCCTCCAGCACAAACCTGTCTCCAGGTTCCTGCTGCTGCTTCCCTTGGTGTGATAAAGAGTGAGTTATTTTTACCCCCTTTCCCAAGGGAAAACCCTCCTTATTGCTAAAACCCCAAAACCAAGCACTCTCAGGGTGACAGGTCACGGATAAAATTCGCAGGGGGATCTTCTATTCTACCAGTCAGGCCCCCAAAATTCCCTGCTTTCAGACAGGAGGAGAAGCACATCCCGAAGGGCTGCCAGAGCCCCGATTCCCACCTCTTTGCAGGAGGAGGACAAGGGAACTGCGCAGCTGCCACCGGGTTTAAAACCCCACCAGCAGGCACCTCATCCCGCTGTTTTTCATCCCAGTGGTTCCCGGGTCCAGCATGGAAGTGGTTAAAGTGATGGGTAAGGGCTGCCCCGCTTTGATTTATTGGCTGGCTGAGTTAATTTGCTATTTGTGTGTGATCAGTTGTTGTTGCTGAGTGGTCATCTTCCCCAGCTACAAATCTAATTAAACTCCGGGCTGTCTGCTCTTGGGTCTGATTTTATTTTATCTTTTTTTTTTTTTTTTTTTTAAATCGCTGGCAAATATTTCTGCTGCTTTAATTCTTGAGAACTAATCATTAATTAGCACGAGGCTGCTGGAGGGTTTCTTGGGTTTTCCTCGCTTCCAAATTTGCCTAAAGAAGTAA
>NW_016690441.1:745519-794578 GCF_001604755.1 Lepidothrix coronata
GTGTTTGGGACATTTTACATCTGTTTTTGACAAGAAGCCTGGGTTTTTGCGTGTGGGGTTTTTTTGTTGTTTTTTTTTTTTTTTTTTTTTAAATCGCTGGCAAATATTTCTGCTGCTTTAATTCTTGAGAACTAATCATTAATTAGCACGAGGCTGCTGGAGGGTTTCTTGGGTTTTCCTCGCTTCCAAATTTGCCTAAAGAAGTAAATGAGGAGCAGTGGGGACTCCCCAGCCCGCTGAGGTGTTTGGTGGGATCAGCAGAGAGCAAGGAACAGCTTTTTTTCCCCCTTCCCAATTTTCTGCAAAGCCTGGGGAGGGGGTTAAAAAGCTCCCTGGAATATCTACTTCCCCCAGTCCCCTGATGACATGTCGGGCTCGCCGTGTTTCGGGGTTGTGGTGCCGTCCCTTTCCACCATCCCACCATTCCTACGGCTCCAAAACAGGACATAAATTCTAGAGATTTCGGGCTTGGAGGTTTCAAAGTCGTGCTGAACCACATGGAAATGATTCTCAGGGCTACAGCTATAAAATTAATTATATTGCTGGGGGGAAAAGTGACATGAAATGTCCCCACAAGAGATTTCGGCGGCGGTTCCAGGATCTGTCCCAGCTCTGTAAGAGCCCGCTGTGATCTCCAGGGCTCGTTTATCATCGCTACCTAGAACTCCATGAAATATGCCCCCCAAAAAGCACTAAAGGCAGGAATGTGAAGGGAGGTTGCAAAGGAGAAGCGTTTCGATCTTTCCCTTTGTTTTCACGAGGATGCTTTGAAAAGCAGAGCTCCTCTGCGGAGCCGAGCGGGTGCGAGGATGACTAATTTGGAGACAAATTAGTTCTACTTAGCCCAAATGTCTGCCTTGAATGTTCCCTTAATGACCCTTCAACGCACATCTCTCCCGATAGGACTTTCTACCGCAGCCCTGCCTCGGGCAAATTAAGCAACAACATGTTTTTACCGCTTTTTCTAAGCGGTCCTTTGGTTTTGATTCAACTTTTTCCCTTCCCCGTGCGTGTCTCCAGCTCTTTCTGATGGTAATTCATTTATTTGTGTCCGGGCCAAGGCCGATTTGTCTTTTTGCGTGTCTCCTTCTCCGGAGCATTTTCCTTGCACCCTGTTTTTCAGAGATCCCTGAGCCTGAGCGTTTTTTTGGCTGACTCGCAGCGTGGTTGGTGTCTGCTGGGTAACAGATTTATCCTTTCCCAGGGAACGACACGAACGTAAACAGAGGCTCCAAAATGCCTTTTGCTGGGCTTTTAAATGCGCTGAGATGAAAACCCCCCGCTACAAGCCCATTAATGTAAATACCAAACTTTACAATCCTTCCTGTCAAGGAAACTTATTTACATTTTTTGAAGGATGCGTCGAAAAAAAAATAGGGCTTTTGGGACAAAAAGGGCTTAGTTCCAGTGTCACTACACCCCCAGCTCACTCTGCTGCTCTCAGATACTCTAGAATTAGGTTTTGTTCCCAGGGCCAGCAGAGATAACATCTGTTTGCTTCTTTAAGGAGAAAATGAAATAGGATGCTGGTGTTTTATACTGGAAGCAGCCCTGGAAGCCTGAAGGGGCTGCGGATCGAGCACACACGCTGCATGTGGCTTCTCCAGCAGGGAAAAGATGGGAAAGGTGTTATTAGTGCCGATGCCAGCCCAGGGGAGGCAGAATGTTCATCCCCAGTGAGGGGGGTGTTGGCAAACTGGTCTTACTGGTGCGGGGGTTAGAGCTTCGTTGCCCTTTACGCTTTGCTCATGGTCCTGACATCCCAGCTTTTCCCTACTATCTCTTTTTTTCCGCGTGGGTGGTTTTTTTTTTCAGTTTAGAACATCTCGTTTTGAAAGCGAAAGAGGGAAGTGGCTGCGAGGGGAAGGGACGCAGGTGCTGCCAGGAGGATGGGCAGGTTTTGGGGGGGGGAGGAAGGCTCAGCTCAAACATCCCATTGCAGCCCTTGAAGTGCAAAGCTGCGCCTGTTTCTCCTGAAACTCCAGGAGTGAGCTGTCTGGAATTCCGTGGAGCAGAACAGGAAAAGCTCTTGTGGCCAGAGGAGCGACCTGCTGGCGCTCGCAGGGGCCAGGTGGCATTTTCCCAGTTCCCAAGGCTCTGATTTTCCGATCAAAAAGCTCCTCTGCTTTTTATTTCACTCACAGCCCAAGAGGAATGGCTGTTCCTCCAAGGAGAAAACCCTTCCTTGCTTATGTCTCCCCAAAACCAAGGGAAAAGGGAGGGTGGCAACCCAGTCTGACCAGTGCTCATTCATGCTCCTTACTCCCTAGGAAAGGCAGGAGCTGATCCTGAATTCAGACAGCAGATCCTGAATTCAGACAGCAGATCCTGAAAGCTCCCTACTCCCCAGGAAAGGCAGGAGCTGATCCTAGATTCAGACAGGAATTTTGCCTGTCGAGGCTGCGTTTGCTCCCGCGTTATCCGTGAAAACTCCTCTGACCAGGACAGCCCCGTGCCAAAGTCCCTGTGTCCCCCCCCCCAACTGAGTTTCCCCGTTTCAGGGCACTTCTGGAGGCTCTTGGAGTGCTTTTGGCCCTGCTGGCAGAGGGGGTTCATGTGGCCACAAGCGCTCGAATTTGACACCGCTCCGCACCAGGCCATTTGTCAACAGCGTTTTCAACAGTTCAACCGCACGCGTGTTCCCGCTCACACAGCCACGGGAGAGGGGGGAACTTCGGCAGCTTGGGAAAACGACCCCTGGAGCAAAAACCGCCTCGGAACACCAAGCTGGAAGTTGGGTTATGGGGGGTTCCCCTTCCCTCAAAATCGACCCCAAAACGTGCCAGGGTTTAGTTCTAATTCGTGTTTTTTTTCGCTCGGTTCGTGATTTCGCTCTCATCTAAAATCTGCCCCATCAGAACGATCTCAACAATCATTGAGGCCACGATTCTTTTTAAATCTAGTTTTCAAAAGCAGGTTTTGCTCTGTCCTGTGTGACAGGAGTGGTTGGACATTAGATAACAGATTTTTCAAGCCATCCTTGGCTTAATGGCAACACATCATTTGGGAAACAACAGAATAAATGCATTGTCCCAGCCCAGCACTTTGCTACTCAGCCAATCTAAACTGCTGAAGAAATATGTGTTTGGGACATTTTACATCTGTTTTTGACAAGAAGCCTGGGTTTTTGCGTGTGGGGTTTTTTTGGTTGTTTTTTTTTTTTTTTTTTTAATCTGGTTGCTGCAGTTTTTTAGCCAGATTAGCACGGGAAAAGGCACTCTGGTTTATAAACCAGGCTTAGCTTGATAAAAACCCACTCGACTTGGGCTTTTTGCAGATGAAACGAGGGCACGGCGGGCAAAAAATAGGAACCCGGCAATAGCCATAAATCCCACGGCAGCAGAGTCACCTATTTAGATAAAACTTATCCACAGGCAGCTTGTGCAGTGGGTAGAATAACTAATTTTGAGACAGACTAACATTTTGGGGGCCCCAAAGGTCCACCATAAGGTGGACACCTTAACTGCGGCAAATCCCAAACCATCTCGGGATGTGAGTGAAACATTTACTTGCAGTGGTTTCTCGAATGGTTTGAAGGCTGTTTTACACCCCTAAGTCCTGGTTGAACGTTTTTTTTCAGCCTTTTTAAAGCAGGTACTGCAGTTGCATCAATTTTTTGGCTGGGGTTTATTTTGTGTTTGTTTAAACCGGCCGTTTATTGCTGTTTAAACAACGATGGATTTGTCCCTTTAAAAAAGCCCCACCAATGGGCTGGGATAAACTTTTCCTTCTTCAGTTCTCCACATGATGACATTATTTCATTTTTGCATTGCCAGGGTGGTGGGGGAAATTTCCCTTTGGAGTGTTTGCTTGGTGAAATGGGCTCGTGGGCTCTGGTTTATGTTCTGAGCCCAGACAGCAAAGCCCGGCTGACACAAGGCAGAGCTGCTCTGCTTAATTAGCTGGAGATGAGGGTGTTATTAAAAGCCTTTCCCCCCCCTCCTTTCTTACTGTTTATTCCTCCCTCCCTGAATATTACAAAGGCAGCTGAAGAGGAAGTAGTTTTCTGCTAATGGAAAACCACGAGGAAGAATTTAGCGAGGAGAGTAAATAAGAAACTCCGTCCAACACCAGCCGTCGCTTCACTGGGGCACTTTGGGGAAGGGAAACCGGACAAATCCAAAAATTTAACGAAGTTTCTTCTATCTCTGGTTGCTTTTTGTTGTGTGAGGGGGAAGGGGCACAGCCCGGGGTTGCAGCTGACATCTGCTACTCGTTTCTCTTAAGAGAAACGCAACCTAGGGCGAACTCATTGCTGAGCCCCGCGTGGCTCCCGGTCCCCCCAGCCAGGAGAGGATGTGGCCACTGCAGGACTCAACACCGGGTATTTTGGGGTGCAGACACCCCTGGAATGTGGCAGCAGCTGTTTCAGATCCGTCCCCTCGTCAGCCTCTCATGCTGATCACCTTTCCCTCTCCAAACCCTTCCCCGAGGCAGCGCTTTCTGGCAAATCTCACGCGGCGACGTTTTCCCCCTCTGTCCCTCATCATCCAACTCTCCACACCGGTCCCCTCTCGCTTCCCCATCCCCACAGAGCAAAACCACGCCGATTTTAATTTACTTTTCTCCCCCCAAACAGGGCAGGTCTCATTTTTGCCTGCCTGGAAGTTTCCCGGGCGCAGGGGGGAGCGGGAGGGACCGACACAAACCAACCCCTTCGCCCCCTGGCATCCCCGTGCCACACCATCCACGCCAGCCATCCCCAGGGCTGGGGAAGGGCCAAAACCACACAGAGCATCATCCAGGAGAAGAGAAACAGGTACCTACCCCAGGGGCAGCCGGTGGCTAGTGGGAGGCCGACATGGACCACGCTCCCTCCATCCTCCACACGGAGAAGGCATAACTGAGCCTCTCGTGAGCCACGTAACTGCAGCTCGTCATCTTACTGTCCATCTCGTCGCTCTGTAGCACCTGGTAGAGGAAGTCTATGTACCTTGCTGCCAGCTTGAGGGTCTGGATTTTACTCAGTTTGTCCGAGGGCAGCGTGGGGATGATTTTCCTCAAGGCGGCAAACGCTTCGTTGAGCGACTGAGTCCTCTGCCTCTCTCTGACGTTGGCCAGGATCCTCTGGCTCTGCAGTTCTTCGTAGGATTGGGAGCTGGGACTGGACTTCTTCCCCCTCTTGCCTGGGTTGGGGCTGCCATCTTCGCTGGACTTCTTACTGTATCTTCTCTTCCTGCCAAATCTCTTTGGCTGCCTTTCCAGCTCCTCTTCACTGGTCCCCAAGCTATCCACTGGGGAAACAGGAGAACTGGAGCTTTCTTCCATGCTTTCTGCAAGAAGAGGAGGGGAAGAGCTTTTCCCCCCCTCCTTATGTTATGTGAGTGTGTGTGTGTCTTAAATGTGCTTTAAATTCCTGAGACAGATCCTTTGGAAAAACAGGAGGACTCTTTTTCTCTCTCTTTTTTTCCCCCTTTTTTTTTTTTTTTTTTTTTTTTTTTTGCTGACCAAACGTTTTCCAGGTTGCTCGAAGGGCTCTTATTTCAAGGACCGGGGTTGTGCAAAAAAATTGAGGTCTCGGAGAGAGGAAGTTATTCTAACTTTTTGGAAACTTTAGCTGAGCTCAGTTGCTAAATAGTTGTCAGAAGTGAGGGAGGTGCGGGGCTCCCTCCTGATTGGCCACTCAGGTCGGTGGGAGGAAGGCTTTTCCCCTGCTAAACTTTCACAGTTTTATGTTACACTTAACTAAAATCTTGGGAATGCACCTCGAATAAAAGATAGCTGGCCTGTGCCACCCCCTGCCCCCGGAGATGCTGAATCTGCAGGACCCCTCCAGCACAGCCCCCCCCCCAAAGGGTTTTTGGGGTGCTGATCTGCCTCCTTGTTCTCCCAAGGGTCCCATTCCCAGATCTGTGGCCAGGCTGCAGTGGTTCCTTGCCCAAATCAGGGTGCAGAGTGAGCCCCATTTTTGCAGGATGGGGCCCCATTTTTACAGAATGGGGCCCTATTTTGCACCCTTACGGGCACTATTTTGCACCCCTGGGTGCTGGGGGTCTTGCAAACCCCCTGTCCTGTGGTGATGGGGTGAGGATCTGCCTCTGGGTCCCACAGGGTGACCTCGGAGTGGCAAAAGCTCCCCGGACACGTGCTCTGGGCTGTGAAAAGGGTGGAAGTTTGGGGCCAGGTGGGCAAAACTCCTTCAAGGCCCTACTTGTGGGGGGCAAGAAAAGATCCTCCTGGACTAACCCAACCCAAAATATGGATCAGCTGGAAATGGCTTGTGGAAAACACCACGGAGAGTCCCTTGGAGAGGCGATGCTGACCCTGCACCCCATCTCCCTTTTCTCCCCAGTTTTCCCCCCCTCCATTAAATACTAAATAGGGAATTTTAGGGAATCAGGAACCGAGGTAGGTAGGAGGACATTTTTTCCTCCAGAATATCCTGCTGTTGAATTTGTGATATCCCGGAGCATAAAAATCATGGGAGCGGGATTTTTGATCCATCAAAAAAGAAGACGACAGGTCTGTTTTCCCTCTCCATCACACCGTGGGGGAAAATGTGGGAAAACTCTGCTTCCTTCTGTGGAGTTAAAGCAGAGCAAAATCAGATTTGGACCCCTGATTTCAGTCACAGCCCAAATTGCAGGAACAGGCGCATTCCTGAGCAGCAAAGATCATGTTTTCAACCCGGAGCAGGGAAATAAAATAACCCAATAATAATAAAAAGGAACAAGACAAAAGAAACTCGTAAAACGGAGTTCTGTTGTATCAGAAGAGTTAGTTTGGAGTGGCTTTCTTTTGCAAAGTTTTCCAGTAGGTATCAACACTCATTAATGGAAAAAATAATGTGTGGTTTGATTGGAAAGTGTTCCTCGGTAGGAGAAGGAATTTTTGGCTTGCCTGGGGCTGACTCCACTACTGTAGGTAATGTTTATAGTGGAAAGACTTCCCCAGGCAGCCCCCAGGGACAGGCTGTGTTTGCTTTCCAGAGGAAAGGTTTTCAGGTGCAGCACAGAAGTCAGAAAGTGAGGCAGTTCTGCAAATAGATCCTAATCCAATTTAAGACCCCAGTGAGTCAGGCAGGACGGGTGTCACTCCCGAAATCCTGCTTTCCAGAGGGTTTGGGGCTGCTGGACGGGTCCGAGGGGTGACCCTGCATCCAAGACCTGGAATTCCATGAGTACCAGTGGGCTGGGATGGTGTCCACCAGCCCCCCGGGCCCCAAGGCAGATATGACCCGTTGTGAGGGGTATTTGCTTTGTGCCAGAGATATTTAGGAGTCTCCTCAGTTCGCGGAATCATTTCCAAGCCTTAAGGGAAGCCGGAGGGGCACCTTTCCGGCTGCAAGGAGCCCGGTTTTCCCAGCAAATAGGTTTCCAGGACCGTGTTTCCGGTGGGTTTGCAGGGATATGGGAGCACGAGAGGACAGGTGGGATGTGGGGCTGAGCACCTGGAGTGCCCTGCCCCAACAAGGTGCCTGGAAGAGGCTGCTCGGGAAGGAAGCAGGGATTTGTTGAGCTGTTTGAGAGCACCAGGAGCACGGGAAGCAGATCCCAGTTTGGGAGAGCTGCTGTTGCTGCCTCTCCTCTCCCTCTGCTCTGCCAACATTCTGCATCTTTTTAAGGCCCTGCCACGACCACCAAAAGCGGGGCTTGATTTCCCAGGGAGTGAGGCGCTTCCATGGGGTGGGGTTGACCCTTCCAGGGGTTGGAGACGGAGATGGACTGTGGGCATGGACCTCAAAGTGCCCCGTTCTCAGCTGGAACACGGGTTGTGCCTTTGGGATAAGCACTGGGCCCATCCCATGTAAGCAGGACACACAGAGCTCCGGGACATCACCCTGGAGCCGTGGGAAAAGGACGTGGCCCCGTGGCGTGATCCCGGTCCAGCCGAGCGCCTGCCGCTCCTGGAGCTCTGGGATGCACCTCTCTGGGCTGAGTACCCTCTACACTGAATAAATACTATTAAATTAATCAATGAAATAAAGGAATGAGACAAATGAATGAAAGAAATAAACGAAATAAATAAACACATCAAAGAAACCCTGCCCAGCTCCTGTGAACGACACCGAAGGGGGGTTTGCACGATGGAGCGAGGCAGGATTTCCCCCTCAGGGGCTTGTTGCTGTGTAACCTCTGCAAGTGCAAAGCTTTTTAGTTTTTAGTATCAGGCAGGATTCATTAAGGGGAAATTTATGGTGGGACTTGGCTGGGGTGTGATTCTGGAGCCTCGGAGCCCGGGGCCGTGTGTGTGTGTGTGTGTGTCCGAGTCCCCCAGCAGAGCTCGGTGCCAGAGCCGAGCGCCGTGTTGACAAAAGTGCAAATATCTTCCCCGGAGCAGAGCAAAGGCACGGGCCACGTGTGCGCAGCCCCGGCTGAAACGTGAGCCGGCCCTCCTGGAGGAACGGGGAATTCGGGGAGGTTTGTGGGGGAGGCAGGAGCGCGGAGGTACCGCCGGCGAAGGAGGGTGGGGTGGGTGCATCCTTCCCGCTACCTTCCCCTGCTGGGGAAGAGGTTGGGAAAGAAAAACTGGGATGTAAAGTATGGTTTTGGTGCAAGTTTAGTGCCTTGTTTGAGTGCCACGATCAGGCTCCTACAATTTTTTGTTAGAGGGAAGTAATGAATCCGGGCTGGGATTTAGGGGCAGCACTTGTTCTCCATAGGAAGCCTGTGGTCCTGCTGTCCCCGTGGCAGGGCTCGGCCAGTAAATCACCCTTGGATCCCTCTGTGCTGCAGAGAAGATTTGGATTTCTGCCTCCTGCCACCCTTCCTTGTGCTTGCTGTGGGAAGCAGGCAAAGGTGCCCTGATAGCAAAGGGATTTCAGAGCTCTTCCAGTTCCCCTCTGCTGGGGAAGCTGCCCGGAATGCCAATTTTTGGAGCAAACTGGAAGAAAAAAAAAGATGCTCTTGTGTTCACTGCCTTCCCCCTCCTCTACCTGCTACAGAGAAAAACATCCTTTCTCCTTTCAGAAACATCCCAGTTCCAAATTACATCAAGCATTGAACCTGCAGCCAGGTCTAATTCCCCCCCCCCCCCTTTTTAGGGGTTGATTCCTTAGTACTTGTGCAGCAACCACTAAAAATGATCCCGTGTGTGCATTTTCCATGTGCTGCCTGCTCCCTGTGGGCTTTGTTCCCTCATCCCTCGTGTCTCTCAGCCGGATATTCCCAAAGCACTCGCCCTGCAGTGACAAGTTTATAATCAAAAGCAAAGGAGCAGCAGAGATAAGAGGCAGGAGAGAGGGAGGGAGAGGCTTTAGGGATGAGAGGGTTGGAGCGACGCACTTTTCCAAAGTAATCGGATACGGGAACGTCGGAGTTTTGCGCAGGAATGTACATCTGGTTCTGAACTGTTACCAGCTGATGTGCCCGCTCTTCCCTTCTGCTTCCTCTCTTCCCAACCCTTGGAGCAGCAGACACCAGACAGGGAGAGGCTGCAATTCCCACTGCGGGATAATTCTGGCAATAAATGCAACCAAGGGCAAGGTGTGCTTTGGATTTCCAAGGTGAGGAGCAAGATGGCTTCTCTCTCCTTGGTTTGGTGGATCCGCCAGGCTCCCTCAGCCTGGTGCTTGAGGAGGCTGGGAATTTTAGGCAAGACTTTACAGGGTAATGACAATAAAAAAGAGAAGGGAAGGAAGGTCAGAGGTTCGATCCCTGCAGGGGCCATTCACTGCAGAGCTGGACTTGATGATCCCTGTGGGTCCCTTCCAGCCCAGAAAATTCTGATTTTCCCAGTGGACATCTCTTCCTCCTGAGAAAGCCCCACAGGCCCTTTGTCCATGGCAACTCCATCCAGGTTTTGACCAAGCAAAGTGTGAGTTTCAAGGGCCATCTTCTGGAGAAGAGAACTCTGGGGAGACCTTGGAGCCCCTTCCAGGGCCTAAAGGGGCTCCAAGAGAGCTGGAGAGGGACTGGGGACAAGGGATGGAGGGACAGGACAAGGGGGAATGGCTTCCCACTGCCAGAGGGCAGTTAGATGAGATATTGGGAAGGAATTGTTGGCTGTGAGGGTGGGGAGGCCCTGGCACAGGTTGCCCAGAGCAGCTGTGGATATCTCACTGGAGCATGTCTTGAAGAGGAGAGGTGCTTCTGAGTCCTGTCCACTCCTGTGGGAAACACAGGGAGGCATTTAAATTTATGGATACACTAAAATCAGGCCTGAATTTCTGACCTGAACCCTCTCTGAATTAGGAAAGATCTCCGGTGGCTCCAGCAGCTGTTGGGTTGGGATCTCAGGCATTCAGCTGTTGGAGGACCTGTTCCCATCTGCACATCCCAGCTCTTGCCAGCAGGACAAGGGTAACTGAGACCAGCCCCAGCTCTGCCTGGGTGCAGTATTTCAGATCTGATCATTGATTGCTGGCAAGGTTAGAAATCCGGGAAATTTCCCTTTAGGAGCATTGGAATGACAGTGTGTGTCCTGCTGCAGGAAGAAACCACGAGGCAGCACCGTGGTAGCTGTGGATTCTATTGGTTCTATTTTTAATGACAGTGCAAGGCAAAAAGAACTGGCTTTGGGGAGAGTAAAAAGTAGCAGCTATCACAATTCCAAAAATAACATTTCTATTTTAGATCATTTGCCTGAGGCCACCACTAATTGCAGATCGGAGTGGAATGTCTCCCTGGGAATCCACGGGGAAGGCAGAGTTATTTTTTTTTCCTCTCTTTGGAAGGTGGAATATTAATTGTGACTGAAGCAGTAGCTTAAAACCTGGGCTGGGAAAAGTGCAAAAATTGTTTCATGACCTGGGAAATCAAAGCAAGGGAAACATTTTGTTCTCCTTCCTTTTACACCTCTTGAAACCCACAGTCAGTGTGAATTTGTGTGGCTGGAAAACCCACCAAGAAAAAAACCCAAAGTTCTGTGTCTTCTATTCCTGCTTTTCATTAATTTTGAGGATTAACCAGGACCCTGGAGGTAAATCGGCCTTGATTTTCAGAACTTTATTAAGTTTTGAGGTGAAAAGGGAGCAACAAGGCACTGCAAAATTAAAGCCCTGGTGTAATTTTACTGCCGTTGAAATAAATGGTTTTCCCCATAAATCCACAGAAGAATCTTTCTCAAAGCAAAGTTTCAGCTGTTGAGGATGGAACTGAACTGTTGACTCCAGAATTTAACCACCAAGGTGCAGCTTTTGGCAGCTCAGGTGTCAGGTGGAGGGAAGCCAAAATGAAGCAGGGCAAGGATAACTCTGCCCGGAGAATGAAAATCCATCCCAGGAGTTGGATGCATCTGCTGATGGCACCAGAACGGCTGTGCTGGAGCCCACTGGGCTTTTGGGAATTGTCGGGATTTGAAGCAATCTCAATTTTGAAGGCCAGGCCAAACAAGGGGAGGTTTGTTAAGGTTTCTGAAGCGAGAAAAGCTGAATTTCCCAGGAGAGGAAGATGAGGTCAGTTAAAATCAGTGATTTATAGGGTCTTTGGCCAGCTCTGAACCAATAGGATCCTAGAGACGGGACCTGAGTTCCCTGTCGCAGAAAGGAAGAGTTCAACTGCTTTGGTCATTGTCATCACTGGATAAACTCAAGCAATTGGGCTCAACCCCCCCCAAATATTCCTCTGCTTAAAACAGGGAGCTCCACCCTCTGCCTCCAGGTTTGGGTCCTTTGTGCCTTCCTGTTGTGTGTTTAAGTGACCTGAAGAGGGAAGGGGTGTCGCCTTGGAGAACCCCCTGGGTGGTTGCTGAGCTTCTCTGCAGGGAGATGAGGAAACACCCAACAGGATTAGTTATGGAGGGCAAAAATGTTTGTTTTCTAAATAGGACAACATTCTGTGAAACCTGCCAACATTCCTTGGAAAATAGGAGCCCTTTTGGCAAACCAGGCACTCCAAGTGTGAGTCCTTTACCTCCTGTTTAGGTGTCTGCTGCAGCAATGGGCTAGTACCTTCCGATCATATTTCTTGTGATTTGGTTTCACTTTGGTATTTAATTTGATGCTGAAAGGGTGAAATCTTTCATTTAAGGAAGAAAAATATGAGTTGCTTAGCAGCTCCACACACAACATCAGAAGGGAGAGCCAAACCTGCTCAGCTGAGAGAGGAAATGATTTTTCTTAGACTGATTAAAACTTCTGCTTTTCTCTTTGTCTTTACCAACACCTGTTTAACTCAAGCACCTGAATAAACTTTGAGGGGAGAAAAGATAGTTTTGTTAAAGGCTCAACTGGACCCCCAAAAGATCAAATTCCACTTCTGGGACCCTCGGCAAATCCAGGGGAAAGGAGGCTTTGACATTCCTAGTGAGATCTGGTGAGAAAAAGCAGGAAAGGCCCATCATTGCTTTCAAAAACTATCAGGTGAAAAAGCCCCAAGCCAAACAAACAAATCCTCAAAACTTAAGGATGGTTGAATTTAAAAGAAACAACCCTAAAAATCATAAATGAGTACAACTGGGTTTGGATAGGTGTTCCAGAAATAATGTTGTTTCCTCAAGAGCAACAACCTTTGCCTGTGTTGGACTGTCTGTTGGGAATCCTGAACCACAGCACAAGGCTTTGGGATGTAGTTCTGGATGTCCAGACCCCAAACTGCCGTAAAGGAACGTGTGTGGTAGCTGGAGCATGGAGATGAAATTATCAGGGAAGCAGCTGCAACCCTCAAAGGCACAGGAAGAGCATTCCTGCAAAACAACCGTGGATTTGCACGTGCAGCATCAGGGAAGATGTGTGTTGGGATGAGGGAGAAGGGAGGAACTTCCCAAGCCTGCTGCCTCTAGGAGCCAGGGTATCCTTCCTCCTTCCATTGATGCCTTGCTCCAGAACATTCCTGGTGTTCTTGTTTGGACAAGAACATATTGATTGCTCAGTATTATCATAGAACCATGGACTGGTTTGGGTTGTAAAGGACCTTCAAGGTCCCATCCAGTGCCACCCCCTGCCATGGGCAGGGACACCTTCCACTAGCCCAGGTTGCTCCAAGCCCCGTCCAACCTGGCCTTGGACACTTCCAGGGATGGGGTATCTTCAGGGCTCCCGAGCCTTGCCATGTCAGTGGGATTGGATGGTGGGAAGCAGAGCTCCAGCAGAGCTGTGAGAACCCAGGTTCTAATTTCTGTGCCAGCTGGCCCCATCCTGCAGCACCACCAAGGAGAGGCGGGCTGGAGAAAGACTCCTGGGGGTGAAGCTAAAACGTGGGTGCATTTTGATCTCTGCAGTAGAGAAGAACACCCTTTTGGTCTTCAAACATAAATTATTGCACTGAAATGAAGAGGGGGTGCACATGCTCAAACCTTCTCCAGGAGGACCCCAATCTGGGAGGTGAGCTGGGCAGCAGCTGCAGCCTAAGGAGATGGTCTAGCTTCCATCCTTGAATTAAACCAAAACCACTGCCTTGTAACTCTCTTTGCCAGGAGGACGAGCACCACAACCTGTAGTGGACTGCAAAGTGTTGCATTTTTGTGTGTTTTAGCTCAAAAGGGCTTTTAACTTGCATTTAGATTTTGAAGGAGGAACCAGACTCGATGATCCTTGGAAGTCCCTTCCGACTCCAAATGTTCTGTGAGCTCTAAACCATAGCTGTCCTCGGCCTGAACCTCCCCCAGCTTTTTCATTATCAGCTGAGCTTTGCCATTTATTTTTCCTTCTGGCCTCAATCCTCCTGTGATGTTTCATTTCCTTCTCTTCAGCGCTCTTGGATCGAGTTTACTGTGGGTCCCGCTGTCAGGTGACTCTGAGTCTGAGCCACAACTTGCAGAGTCAGCAGAAAAGCTTTCTGTTGCTCTCTGTGGGCCTTTAACAATTCTGCCCTCCCAAGGGGGCTGGAGCGTGGATCCAGTAGGCATTTGTGGGGTCTCACTCTCCTGAAGGGCCACTAATTCCCTGCGGTATTCCTGTAACCCTTTGATCCATCGCAGGTGCCCCTGTTGTGCTTTGAAGCCTTCAGAGAGCCCCATATCCCGCACTTATTAAATTCAAATTCTCCAGTCGCATTTCCCTGGAAGATACATAAAAATAACACATGGAGGAAATGGAGCTGGAAGATCCTTTGTGTGAGCTGGCTTAGATTTTGGGTGCGGGGAAGACACCAAAATGTCTTTGAGCTCATGACAGGACCATCTGTGTGATTTTGATGGAGTCTGACAAAGCAAAAACAGGCCAGGGAGGTGGGAGGTGGTTTCAAAGGCTCGATTTTCGGGATGCTGCTGGGCAGCCTTTCATTTAGGGGGAATTTTGGAAGCACCAAGGTGGAGGAGTCACCGTGAGTTCTGAAAACAGATGTGTGTGGTGGGGTTTAAGGCAGCTCTTCTGTAGTTCTGCCCTCGTTGGGAGGTAGATGGGTTGGGATAAGGGTGATGTCGGACTGGCTGATCTCAGAGGTCTTCTCCAACCTGAATGATTCTCATTGCTCAGCTGGTGGAGAGGGAAGGGTAAAGCAGTGGGATAAACCATGTGTTTGAGGATGGTAGAGAATAAAGTGGGAGAAGCAACTCATTCTGGGTGGAAACTCACATCCCAGGAGGAGGACAGAGGATCCGTTAACTGCTGGAAGGACTGGGGAGGTCAAAAACTGTTTAGAGGGTCCCTTTACCTCCTGCTCACCTCAAAGAGCTGCTCTAGAGTGACATCCTGGCAACAGCACAAATCCACAGTAAAACTGGGGGAGTACTTTCAGTCACTATTTTTGGGGCTTTTTTGTGAGGCGGGTGGGACATTTCTGAGAAATTCCAATAAAACCATCTGATTTCCATGCAAAGTCCTCTGCAAGCACCAAGCTACCCAGAGCTCACCCCCGCAGAACTGTGTTCTCACTGGGAAGGTCTCCTCGGCTCTGGGCTCGCCTCACCTTGGGAACTGTGAGATCTTGGGGGCTGAGAAAGAGCCAAGGCCTCCAGTTCCTTGGAAAGAGCTCTTTCCAAACCTGAGTGGGACAAATACCTTCTCGCTTACGAGGCACAGCCTAAATTAAAACCTAGAAATGTCAGCGTCTCATGGCACGTTGTGCAACTAGACCTCTGATGTTTTGTCATTAGAGCTGCTCCCTGGTTGTTTTTTGTGTTTTGGGTTGTTTGGGTTTTTTTTTTTTGGTTTTGTTTGTTTGCTTGTTTGTTTTGGTTTTGGTTTTGGTTTGGTTTTGTTTTGTTTTTTTTTCACTGGGGTCTGATTTTTTTCAAAGCTGCAAAACTGATTCAGAAAGCAAATAGAAAAAAAAAAATAATGGTTTGAAAACACACAACTTGTTTCCAAGGAACTCGAGAACTTCCTAAAGGAAGTTTTCAACAGGCATGAAGAGTCTGATTTGGGGGAATGCAGAAGCTCAGTGCTGCAGTTCTTGCTGCAAGTCTTGCAAAAGATCAATCTCCAGCCGGACCTCGCTGACACAACAATTTGGAAAGTGTGGCTGCTCTTTTATTATAGTCTCCTTGCTCTGTGCAAAAACACTTCCGGAGATGAGGATTGAGGGAGGTTTTGTCCAGCAATCCTTGCAAGGTTGGTGTTGCCTTGGGAATGTAACGTGCAGTTGAGGGACTCATGAGGAGATGGTTCCCAGGTGCTTTCTTGTGCTGACATGAGCCTGCCAGCAGGAGAATGGCCTTTTTCTGGGACAATTCTGGGCCAACCAACCAACTCAGATGTGCTCAGGTGCTGAAGGGCCACTGTTGAACCCCATCACCCCCAGACCTTGGGCACATTTCTGTGTTGACACCTTTGCTCTGTTGCGTAGCACAACGCAGAGGAGTGAGATGGGATGGGATTTTAACTCCCAGTGTGTGTTCCCAGCCTTGTTCCCAGCTCCATTCCCAGGAGCACTGCTCCCCATAGGCGGTGGAGTAGGACCAGCTCTCGGTGAGTGCAGTAGGAGCAAAGCGAGGCCGGCACGGAGCAAAGCAGAAATTTTCAAGCCAACATCTGTCAGGCACTCGGCAGAGATAAATAACTAAATCAGAGCCCAGCAGACACATGATGAAATCCTTCCCGGCCTGGGAAGGGGGAGGGGGATGGCAATCCAACGTGTCCTAATATTTTCATTCCAAAGCCCAGCGTCTCAGTGACACGCACGCGTGGAGCTCTGCAAACGCGGAGGCCGTTGCTGTGCCAGATGTTTTAAATATCACTGAACAGGCCAGGCTGGGCGTATATTTGATATCCTGGACTGGACCAGCCACTTCATATGGAATATGAATTGACCTTGAGCTCGGTCTAAGTGCTGACCCAAGGAGAGTTTTGCAAAAAGCATTTCTAACCTGAGGAACAATAGGCTGGGCCTTGCGCTGGGGGGAGGAGGGCGGGCGGGTGGACTCTTGACCCAGATACAAATCTCCGGGGTTGGAAATCAAGAGGCTGTTGGACAGCAGGGACCAAAACATCTCGCTGATAAGATTTGTTCTTTTTTTTTTTTTTTTTTTTTTTTTTTTTTTTTTTTTTTTTTTTTTTTTTTTTTTTTTTTATTTTGTGGTTGTTTTTGCTGGAAAATGTGTCTTGCACAAAAATCAGTGTCTTGCACTATTGTTTTTTGCAAGTTACAGTTTTCCATATTTCCACCCTCGGTAAGGGGGAGTAATGAAATGCTGACACGTCTATGCTTTAATTCGGGAATTAACGTAAAATTCTTTCAGATCTCCCACATTTTTTTCAGGGAACAATTAAATATGGAAGAAATCTTAATTCTTGTATTTTGATTTCTTACTACTTAAAAAGAAGTGAACCCAATCCAAAGCTTCCTTTTGAAATGTTCACATAAAGATTTTTGAGAAAACCAGAGAAATATTTCTGGGGACAAGTTCACTCACTCCTTTACTTTGCTCCTTATTGCTTTTCCTTTGGGAGGGTCTCCCTGTCAGCAGAAAGCAGGAAAAAGCAGGGAGTGGAGAATATATATTTTTTAATTATATTATCAAGCAATTCCTGATTCTTTCCCTTTTTTCTCTTCGAGGGAAAGAAGGATGAATGATCTTGTGAGAGAAGCAGGACCTGACAGGTCCTTTCCCCTCTTACCCCCACCCTTGGCAGGGAAATAGAGTTCATGGCGAGCTGGAAATGAAAGCACCATGATGGGGAATTTTTTGGGGTGGGAAAAATCAGCTCCCTTGCCTGGGCAGCCCTGGTGTTTCTTTACAAGACGTGGGCTGGGACCTGAAGATCTCGCAGGGCTCCTTCCTGTTCCCACGTCCGTGCCAGGAATCGGCCTCGGCGGGAGGATTTCGGATAATGTGTCCTGGGAAGACGGGAGCTGGGGGGGGGATGGAGCTCCCTCTCTCAGAGCCGGCCTGGTTCTGCAGCTCCAAGAGCTGGGAATGCTGCTGGAGTTGGCAGAGCCGCGCGTGAGGATCGCAGCCGATGACTCACAAGGTGCTGTTTTCATGGACACTTTGTTGGCTACAAAGTCACTCTGAGGGTTTGGATTTTCCCTGTGAAATCCTGGACGTAAACCGCGTTGTTTTGCTTCGAGAAACCTGTTTGTTTTCAAGTTTGCTTGGCTTTGGTGCCATTGGGACCTGCAGGACTCACTCGTGGTTGAAGTCTGAGTTCAGAGATGCGAAGATTTGCTGTTTCCCTGGGTCTTTTCTTCTTTTCTCCTCAACTTCTGCTCAGGGAAAGCAGTGCAGGGCAGTGGCCGGAGTGGCTTTGCCTGCAAAACCTGTGTTTGGCAACGCAGAACCAAAATGGAGACAAAAATCATCCTCGCCCTGATTTTTAGCCTGATTTTTAGTTAGGCAGCTCAACTTGATCATTTGGTGTCCTCTTTGCTGTGATAACTTGCATTTCACACCACAGGTGCAGAAAGCACCACGAGGCAGAATTTGTGGGCACTTCTTCAGGGCCTGTTTTTTTGAGGCAAGCTGAGGAAATACAGGATTGGCCAAACCGTGCCAATCCAGTGAAAATTCAGGCTGGCCTCTGGGAACCATTAGTGCTCTTCAGTGGTTTAATGCAGAATTTAATGCCAGAAGGGACTGTTTGATGGCTTTGTCCTGTTTATGGCAGGCTTGGCCAGACACCTGTGTCGAGTCCACTAAAATTTGCCTGAAATTTCCCATTCTTTCATCTTTGCTTTTCAACTTCACCCATTTTTATTCCCCCCCCCCCTCCCAGTTATTTTTCCTTTTAATTTTTAAACACTACCCCTCTGCAAGGTCCCTGGGAAATGATGGCATGCCTGTGGTGGTGGAGATGTCTCACCCGGCCCCCTCTTGAGCCACAACTATGTTTCAGGCCACTCACCCAACATGACAAGAGCAATCCTGTGTCCTCCACTGCAGTGACTCAGAAGGACAAGTTCTTAAGATATTATGTCCCAGGACTGGGGCCAAGAGGGTTCAGATACCGCCTGCACCACTGTTGTTGTCTCCGTCCTCAGCTGGAAATCTCCTAATAAGTTGATTCCAACCACCAACAAATCCCGTTCAGATAATGCACATTTCATGGTAGTTTCCAGTGTTTCAGCCTACAGGAGGATATAAAAAAACTCCTTTTGTTATAATATAGCCTCCTTGGCAGCCTGTAACTCAGTGGGAAAGGCTCTGGATTCCTGGAGGAGCGCACTGTGTCAGCGATTTTTGGGGATTTCAGGGAGTAGGAGGCCTCACTGGGGAAAAAAAAGGAAAGACCGAGGCAAACTCTGCTCTCTTTTTCAGATGAATCACTGGAAATGAGGTTGGAGATAAAAGGCTGAGAGTCAGGGATGTGAGAAATGTTCTTGTCTTGGCAAATCCGGTGGGAAGTGGGAGCACTGGGTGTTTCATTTCCAAATGGAAATCCCAGAGAGTGAAGGTTTCCTTGTCATATTTAATTTCAAAATATTGCCATAGCGAATATTCAAGGGAGCTGAGGCTTCCATGCTCACTTCTCCCAGGATTTTTGGCACCTTAGCAAGGTGGTGGCAGAGGGACCTTCCATCCCTGAGTGGGGACACCCCGACAGGAGATTCCTGGTTGCTCCCAGCACTTAGGATGCTTTGGAGGCTTCTCTGGTCTCCTCCTGTCTGCTAAACACACACAGAGTTGTCCTCAGCCAGGATTTCTTCCATCCAGGGGTTTTCCATTCTCCATTTTCCTGAAGAACATTTGGGGTTTTGGTTGGGATTTTTTCTAAATGCAGCCGATCCAATCCAACGGAACATTCAACGATGTTTAGGTTTTCCAGGGAATTTAATTCCCTTCACCCAACTGGCTCTTTTTGCACCTTTTGTTTTCCTGAAAGTGATCTGCTGTCCTTAGAAATTTGAGATCATCTTGAAAAATACCTCCAAAGGTGGTGGGAGGAGGTAAAAATTTTTCAAATTTAAAACCTTCCCTTGCAAGTTTAGAATTTTCACTGAAAATCTAATCCTCACAAATGATGGATTTGGGACAGAAAATTTTGACTGGGGTTTTTTCCCTTTTTTTCCTTTCTCTTTCTCTCTTTCTGTTTCCTTTTCTTATTTATTTTCTCTTTTTTCTTAGTTGTTTCTTTTTTAATTTTAAATTTTAAACCCACACAGAAGGTCTGCCTTATTTCCTCTGACCACTTTCATAAAGAAAATAGAGAATTCATGTAGCCAGGCATGAAAAGAGCACTGCATCCTTTTTTCTAAGGATTTTAAATTGAATGGTTTAAATTTTAATACCTCAAAGGAGAAAATTAAAAATACAATGATAGAATGTTTCTTCCTCTTCCTTCTTTTGCCCTGTGCTGATCTGCACAGAAAAGGGGTCTTCTCAGACCGAGGCTGGTTGACAGGTGTTGTAAGGATCCACCAGAGAAAATATTGCAAAATAGGAAAACTTTAATGAAAGTTGAATCTGGTAATGGTTTGTTTTTAATGTCCTTTGTGCTTTTCCTTGTACCTGTGGCTTGTAGGGTGGTGAACCTTGGCTGATGTTCTGAGATGTGTCCGTGTGATGCTTGTAAGTGGGAAAGGGGCAGGTGATGCCTGCTCTGAATATCAAATTGAAAAGAAACTTGAAATGACATTAAAAGGTGGAAGAAGACGATTTTAGGATGGGCCTTCCCAGCTCTTCTCAGGAAAGTTCTGCAAACCCCTAAACTCCTCGGGCAAGTGCCCGTCCAAGTTGTTTTTGCTGCGATATTAAAAACGAAAGAGAAAGATCCTCCAAAATATTTCTTTGCAATAAAGGGCCTTCTGTCAACAACAACAACAACAACAAGACAATTCAAAGGAATATTTCAGGCAGCTGCTTTTAATTAACTCACGTGATCGGCCAGGGGAAGAATTAAATTAGAGCTAGTTGGTTTTATTCTGGGTCCAGTTTACCTACGGGCCAACGATGGGAAGAGGCAAAGCCTCCATGGAGGGTCCCGGGGCGTCCTGGAGGCTTGGCAAGTCTCCCCCCAGCTCCCAGCATCTTCCAGCTGCTCTCACTGGTGATTTGAAATCTCGGTTTATCACCTCCATATCTTGAGCCCAGTATTTTCTCCATGAATTCACTTTTAATCTTCAGCTGGGTCTTTGGGCTGCCTGGCACAGAGGCTTTACAGCCCCACCGTGAGCGCTTTTTTGGGGGAGATAATTACCCGAGTTCAAAGTGCCCTCAGCCAATAGTATTTTGGGATTCATGCAAGCTGTTTCATAATGCTGTTTTGAACCCTGTTGGTGGCATAATTAGGATTTAATTAAATACAGGAATAGAAACATGTTGTTCATTTGACCATCTGGGAGTCAATGACTACAGTGGGTTCCGAAGTTTCTCCGCTCCATGCTGGTAGCGAGTGTTTCATGTTATTTTCCATCTCCCCAACCATCCTTGCACGTTTTTTTCAGAACCAAAGCAGATATTCTGATCCTGAGGGGATGATCATCCGTTTCTGCTGCTTTTAGGGATCGACTGTAGTGCACAAAGTCAAACCTCAAGTGCAGCAAGAGCTGCCGAGACACCAGGGAATGAGGAGGCCAAAGGGAAGATCTCTTAACCCAAAGATAAAAAGAATCAAGGGGTGAAGCTTTTGTCCTCTGTATTTTTTTTGGTGGTGAAATGTCCAAACCAGCAGCACCCAGGCTCCCATAAAAATATTACTATTAATAT
Source organism: Lepidothrix coronata (assembly GCF_001604755.1). Taxonomy (NCBI): domain Eukaryota; kingdom Metazoa; phylum Chordata; class Aves; order Passeriformes; family Pipridae; genus Lepidothrix; species Lepidothrix coronata. Next base: position 766,424 of record NW_016690441.1, read on the forward strand.
TAAGAATAATAGTAATAACATTGCTCATTGTATTTTTCTCAGCATCTTCCTACTGAGACCCTGGGGAACGAAGAGGCCAAAGGAAAGATCTCTTAACCCAAAGATAAAAGGAAACAAGGGGTAAATGTTTTGTCCCCTGCATTTTTTTTTTTTGGTGGTTAAGTGTCTAAACCAGCAGCACCCAGGCTCCCATAATAATATAAATAATATTAATAATAATGATATTATTAACAATAAAACAGGCCATTGTATTTTTCCCAGTGCCTTCCTACAGCACCTGGCATGAGGTAGCCCAAGCCAAGCCCCCAAAATGCCCCTCAGGGCCCCAGCGTGGCTTCTACTCAAAGCAGAGCTCCAAAGACGTTGAGCTGACGTGCCCAAACTGGGCATTTTTCAGTTTGACACAAACAACTTGTGAGTTGGTGTTGAGAATAAGTTAAATCGAAGGGGAAAGGGTGGGGCCTTCCCTAATTAAAACTGGGTTTATTTCGGAAGCTTTAGAAGGGAAATATTTGGATTTCAACAGGATATTGTGAGGCGAAATTTGGTTAAATGTTGTGTTTATAAATAGTGTAAAATTCACCCCAAGCCAAAACTGAAAGGTTTTGTTTCAGATACAATGAAATGTCGTGTTTGATCTGAACTGTTCTTTTCCTACTGTTTTCTGGCTGAAGGAATAAAGGGGAAAAAAAAGAAATTTGAGTTAACTCAAGCAATATTTACCATTTCTTGGATTTTTTCCTTGGGAAGAAAGAGGTGGGGTCAACACCAAACCCACAACAAACGCTTTACAAAGCTCTTGCTGAAGCACCTATGAGAGCACAGGAGAATTTTGTTGATTCCCTGTTTTACACTCTGCTGAACTAAACAACATTTTCTTTGGTTACAACACAGCTTTTAAAAATCAGAATTTTAATCCATTCAGCTAATTCCTTTTTCTATATTTTATTTAAGTCTTATTTTCGCTCACTTTTTGGTTTTCTGCTTTGGGGCCCCTGTGAGGGTGACCTATTAGATTAGGGACTGTAGAAGGATGCTTTCAAAAATTTTTAAAAAAGTCTTAAAAAAGGAACATTTTCTGGAGTGGGGGAGGGAAATAAGTGGGAAAAATATTAGTGGGTTATTTGAGCCTCAACAGGGGCAGATTCACGTCCTTTCACTGAGATAGTCTTAATAGAGAGGTTTGTTTTGATGCTTTATGGGGGTGGAAAGGACATGACTCTTCTCTGACTCTTAATTTATCTTAATTTATCTCAGTTCCATGAATTTTCAGAGCTCCAGAAATTACTGTTCCTTGCCACATTCTCCAACTGATTCCAGCTCCTTGCTGAATTGGAGCTGGGGAATGATCCCGGTGTTTCAAAGGACATTTTGGTCCCCACCATCATCAAGTGGCGACAGCAGCCCTGTGATCCCAACTTCCAAATCAATCCGACTCTTCTCTTCATGGAATATTCTCCAACCATCTCTTTGGCTCTCCCTGCCCTTATCACCATCCAAGACGCATTGGGGATGGCTCGTGGCTTCCATGGCCTCAGCAGTTTTTGGGAAAGCGTTGTGGGGTGTTCCAGGGAGCTGTGGGAAGGCGGGTAATTCACTCTTGAGACTCAACGACACGACTGGATCAACAAGGAGTTGAGTTTAGTCTTACAGATAATCTCATCCCCTGTTTTACCAGGGTTTGGAAGCCCCTGCTGGGCCTGGTGGAAAGCCTTGAGCTTTGCCAGGTGTCAGGACAGCAGGAGTTTGCAAACCTTTCACAATCCGTCTCTGCTCCTGTTGGAATCACTGCTTTGGAAAACTCCCGCTTTTGTTCCAATGAACACCCTAAAAACAAGCGGAAAAGACCCATTACCCATTTTGCCCCCCTGGAGTCACACTGGGGGATTGTTGTGCAGCTGATGAGTGGTGGGTGGCACGTCCCCTGCAGATGGACTCGAGTCCAGAAGCTCTGACCCTCCCATCTCCACTCCAAAGCGCCCCAGGAAGGAGCAAACCTCGGCGACATGAGGTTCCACCTCACAGACACCTCTGATCCTTTTCCAGGGGCAGGTGTAGAAACTGATGGTGCTGGAATTTATTGCCAGCTATCAGCCTGTCATTTGAATATGATTTGAATTTTGAGCAGGTTTTTATTTAAAAAATTAAATCAGAACCCACACAGGGTGTGGATTTTTTTCTCCTCGACCCCGAGCTGGGCCACGTCCCGTTCTTGCTTTGAGTGTCTTTAAGTTGTCCCCCACACAACAGATTTACAACGAAAAATCCTCGCCTGGGAGACAGAATTTCCTCAGGGAGGATTTGCTTTTGGACAGATGGGGTTAAAAATCACCTTTTTTTCTGTCTGAGCAGATGAGCTTCCAGGGCCTGACTTCCATAGGCAAGGCAAGAAATGACAAGAGGCTGAAACAGGACCCGCGTTTCTGCCTCCTTCAATTTTTTGTCCTCTCCCTGTTGCTCTTAAAATGGTCACTTTTAAAGACTTATTTATTTTTTTCAACAAAACTAAATTTCCTATGGAAAAAAAGTGCTTTTTAGTTTTGTTTTTTTTTCTTTCCCCCCCCGCATTTTCAGTCCAAAATCGGGGCCATGAAATCAGAAAACACTGTTGGTTGTAAACAAAACTAACCTCAGGTTTTACGAAGCGCTTTTATCGTGGTGGAAAATCAGGGTTTGGCTTCTGAAAATCCGGAGATTGGGCAGGAAAAAGTCACATTTATTTTTGGGATGGGTGCCTCCAGCTTCATTTTTTAGAACTAGAATTAGAAATCTAACTAGACTTCAAATTAGACATAGAATTCTTATTAGATTTTTGATTAGACTTGGAAATGGAATTATAATTACACTTGGATTTAGAATTCCATTTAGACTTAGAATTCTGATTAAAGTTCTTGTAAGACTTGGACATAGAATTATAATTATACTTGGATTTAGAATTAAAATTCAAATTAGATTTAGAATTCTGATTAGACTTTGACATAGAGTTATAATTACATCTGGACCTAGAATTAGAATTCTAATTAGACTTAGAATTCTGATTAGACTTTGACATAGAATTATAATTATACCTGGACATAGAATTAGAATTCTATTTAAACTGAGAATTCTGATTAGACTTGGACATAGAATTATAATTACACCTGGACTTAGAATTAGAATTCTAACTAGACTTAGAATTCTGATTAGACTTGGATATAGAATTATAATTATACCTGGACTTGGAATTAAAATTCTGATTAGACTTAGATATCTGATTAGACTTGAACATAGAATTATAATTATACCTGGACTTGGAATTAGAATTCTACTTAGAATTCTGATTAGCCTTGCACATAGAATCATAATTATAGTTGGACTTAGAATTCTAATTAGACCTAAAATTCTAATTAGACTTCAAACTAACATCCTAAGCAGCCGCTGGAGTAGGAGAGGGGCTCGGCATTTCCCGTGCAAAGGCTGCGCTTTTCAGGCAGGTCGGGGCACTTCTCAAGCTGCAACTTCACCTCTGACCTAGTGGAGGGATGTTTTTGAGCCTGGCTTTATTTAGGGTCCCGCTTAATCTCACGCTGAGCGTGGCGGGTGTTAAGCCCCCGTGGGCCGGAGTGGCAGGGACCTGGCTGAGGGTTTGATCCCTAACTCTGCACCACGACACTCCCTGGGCTCGGGGAGCTGCTCCGAGGGAATAAAGTGCTGCCTTATCAACCAAACGGCCTCGGAACTGGGTAAAGCTCAGTGCTAAGCTTTAATGCTTTCCAGGCTTGTGGTCTCAGCTACCACCGAGCACCTTTTTAACCTGTTTGGACTCTGGTGTTGCTTCTAAAATGCGGGATTTGGGGAGGAATATTTCCTCCTCACGTTTTCTTCCTCCTTCGAGTTTCGGAGTGGGAAGGTCAATGTTTATTTGCACAGGGGTGTTTTCTCTTTCCTTTTTTTTTTTTCCTCCAGGTGTTTTTTTGGCACAGCTGTGATGTGCTTTAAAAGAAAAATCAGTCAAAACATTGCCAAAGGTTTAAAATTCTGCTGGCGTGGCTCTCATGGGGACCCCTCCCCACGGCACCCCCTCTTGTGCCGCTCCCGGGACGAGCTCCCATTTTCCTCTCAACTCCAGCCCGCTGCATTCCAGAAAATTTGCACAAAAAGTGGCTTTATTTTAAGGGAAAGCTGGTCAGTCAGGTACTGCACATCCTGGATCAATAAAGATTCCAATGAACTGGCTTCGGGAGAGCTGGAGGGGTTGTGTGAGACATCCACGGAAGATCCTGAGGGCTAGTTTACGGTGGAGGTAGGAAAGGGAGGAGAGAGTCTTGGCTGTTTGTTGTCTCTGCAAGGAGATGCACAATATGGACACATCCAAACAGCTTTATATCCACGTGCCTGGATTTATCCAGGCTTTTCCTTGCGAATGTGAAACTTCAGGATCGCAGCGAGCCGCGCGCTAAAGCCTTAAGCCCCTAACTCCGCTGATAAGAGCGTTTCCTGTGTTTAGGCACGGCTTAAACGGAGCTTTCCATGTGAAATAAAGGCTTATTTCCCTGGGAAAAGAATCCTATGTCGTGATAAAGCAAAAGATCCTGTCCCATTTTCAAACAGGCAAAAGTCAGTTCCGGATTCGGGCGTTTTCCGGGCTCAAACAAGCGGGTCCAGCCGCAGGCCTTCCAACCTGGACCTTTGGGACCACCAATCCTTGGGACTGAACCCTGGGTTTATGTCTCCCAAATTATCCTGGCTGAATTCTCGGAGCAGCAGGTGTGTTACTCCAGCTCTCTCCTTTAATTTGGTGCACAATTACATTTGAAAGGGTGTCTTCTAGTGTGAGACGTCAGAAAAGGGCAAAGCGTTAAATATGAGAGAAGAATAAAAGGTGTTTTATTTGGGCTCTTCCTTTCTGGAAAGGTCTTCTCCCAGACAAGTATTTTCTATGTTAAACCCAATTTGCGGCACAGAAATCAAACAATGCTCCCCAGCAGCGGAACAAAACAAAATTCCTTTGTGAGCTTCCCAGTAAAATCTCTATTTTTTGAATTTAATGAATTTAATCCTTGTTTGTTTACCTTCTTGATTATATTAACCAGCAAGGTAGTGATTAAAGGCAGGCGTGGAGCTCATGCTAATTATATTTAAACCCCCTGGACCTGGTTCCTTTTAGTCAGAGCTGATTGCAATAAACACACCTGCAGGATTTTACAAGCAGGCTTAGGATGGAAAAGCCAGGACTTAACCCTCTTTGGGGATGGCTTCATCCAAAGTAGGGGTTTTTCCAGCATTCTGGGAGTTGTGGAGCGGGGGCCAATCCTGGAGGGACCAGTCAGGTCTGGATTGAAAACTGGGAATTGATTAAACACTCGAATTAAACTCATCATATCCTATATATTATGAGCAAAGCCTAAATGTGCTTAAATGTGTGTTCATCAACGTCAACTGGCTCTACAGGACCCATTTTTAGTCTTAGTCTAAACCAGTACAAACCACTGCTCCAGGAGTTTATCCTCAGGAGCTGCTGCCTTAATCTTGGAGCACATAAGTATTCTCCTAGAAAAGAAATTCTCCTTCTGCGTGCCGGGTTTAGACTGAAAGGTGGGGGTTTGAAAGAGAAATAATCGTGGCAGAAGTTAATTCACCACGGCAGAGTGGCTTGAGGAGATAACATCTTCTATTCCTGCTGTTTAATTAAACCCACATTTTTATTTGCTATACCTTTTAATTAAAGAGGAACGAGATATTTGCCCTTCTGTGGCATCTGGTTGATTTTACGAAATCTGGGGGTTTGGGGCGGGGGGGTTTTTTGGTTGTTTTTCTTTTTAGTTGGAGATTCAAAAGCACCGAGCTGCTCCCGCACGGGTTGGGTCGAAGGCAGTTTAGGCAGATTTTTCTCCTCAGCTCTGGAGGCTGAGCCCCAGCCCGGAGATTCCCCTCCGGATTCGAGCTGATCCGCTCGCAAAGCAGGGACTTCAAAAAGGAAAAGCCCTCCCTGCAGCTGTTAACTTGAGCTGGGAATAGGTAGCAAGGTAACAGAAATCAGAAAGGAAGAAAGTGGAGGGGAAAAAAATAAATTCAAATAAGGCAAAAATCACTTCCATTGCTGGGGCTCAAATTTATTTTTAAAAATATTTTTAACAAGAGGGGATTTTGTGTTCACGTGTTAGTGAGGAATGAAGAGGAATTCCCTGAAGACTTTTTTAATGCCTTTTTTTTACCTGCTTCTTCTAGCTTGGAAAAGATCAGTGTTTATATTGTTATGAAATCGATCTCCCTATTTATGCTGAACACCTCTAGAAGGGAGGCTGCTTCCATGGCTAATATGGAATTTTATGAACCCCCTCCAAAGATCAGGACAGCACATTTTAACCTCGAAATAACCAGGGCTAAGATCACTGCAGAATGTTATTTTGGTAGGGTGCAATTCTTTTCCCCCACCCCTCCCATTATTTAAGATATCTCGAAAGCTGATAATTCCTAATTATTTTTCCTCTCAGCAAAACCTGCAGGGCTTCGCCAGCTCCTTCTGCCGAATTAATGTTGCAGTTTTATGGGATTGTTAAGTTGCTATCGATTTTTAACATTATTAATTCCCTGGGAAGGCACCAAGCACGGATTGCTTTCATTTTGCAGAGCGGTTGAGTTTCAGCTCTGGCTCAGAATCCTGTGTTTTCCCGAGGTTTTCCCCCAAGGAGAACTGTTGAGGAGCCACACCGGGAGCGGTTCGCAAAGATGTAAGAAAAATATAAGGTGGAAAAGGAAAACCAAGTTATTGAAAGCCCTTTTTTTTTTCCTGGTTTTTGTTTGGCTCAGGGATTTCGCACCCCCTGGAAGCAGATCCATCATTCTGCCGGGGCAGGGTAGTGTTTCTGAGCCTGCAATTCCTGTCGGGATGCAGCAGAAATCCTACTCTGTGGTGTCAGGAGGAGAGTTGGATAGTGCCTGTTGGAAATGGACTGATAATATGGAATTACCTTCCTGGAAGAGGGGGATTTAAGAGTCCAGCACATATTCCAAGAGCAGAAAGGAAAACTGAGAAGCTCCTCGCTGGGAGGTGTTGATCCATCCCAACACAGGAGTTTATCCTTCCTGCTAATCTCAGCCTCCTGTCAGCTCAGCCTAATTTAAACACAAGCCATGCTTATGTTTAAACATGTGCTTTGTCACTTTCCTGGGCTGATAAAGTGGGATTAAGGAGCAGAAATGCTGCAAATCAGCCTGTTCAGTGGGCAAAAATCAGGGAAAAAGCTTCTGCTGGCTGAGAAATTCTACTTTCCTGGCAGGAGCTTGTGTCACCCAAGACACTTAACCATGGTGGTGACTACTGGGGGGTTGGTGTGTGAGGAGGAAACCATGGGATGGAGGAAGTAAGGGAAGTAATAGAAGTGTCTGGTGTGTTTTAGGCAGCACGAGGAGGGGGGTGTTTGCAAGTGGAAAACCTTGGGAATCGCGGGGCTGGAATGCAGGTATCTGGATAACAAGAGAACTTGATGTTTGTTGAAAACCAGGTCTGGGCTTAACTCCCTGGCTGGGTCTAGTGCTATAACATCCAGTAATGGTTGTTCCAGTTCATATAACTTTATTACCCTCTGGAGAACGGTGTAACTGGGAGCTTGGGAATCTCTCCTGCTGCTCGATGTCAGGGCTGCCAGGATCAGGTTCCCTTCTGAGGAGCTTTGTGGTCATTTAGCAAAAGTGCCTCTTTGGGAATCCCACCTGAAATCCATGACCTGGGAAATGGGGGTTTGATAAGACTCCTCTGTGAGTGTGGCTTGTCACTGGAAAGGCAGGAGAGAGGAAAAGCTGGGAAAACACTGGCTGTGGGGAAAGGCCCAGCAGGCTGATGTCACTTTGTGACTGATAACAACTGCTGTTCTCTGTGGGTGAGGTTTGATCATTCCCTCTTTCCCTACCCCACATTTCCAAGAGAGAGGGAGGCAGTCACACACTCCGAAGAGCCAGACCTGGGATGGCCCTTCCCATTGCTCCATTCCCTCTGTGCACAGCAGTGTCCAACGGGAACGGCTCAGGCTCACATTTTCCATGCTCAGTGTCTGCCTCAGCTTGATTATTTTTGGAAAGTGCTTTTGGAGGAGATGGCTTGGCCATCCAGGAGACTGGGATGAGAGGAAGAGGTGTCTCGCTGCAGCAGAGCAGCTTCCAGGAGGAGAGCAGGGTGCAGAGGGAATGCTGGGCTGCTTCCTGAGGCTGTTCAGGATCAGTGGATGCTTTTTCCAGGAGCTTTGTGTGCCAGCTCACGGCATCTTGGCTCCCCTACCCCGATATTTCAGAGCATTCGGGAGCTGCAGAGGGGAGCGTTGTGAGGCTAAATAACATTCCAGGCTCTCTCTGGAGCCCTTGTGTAAACAAGGACATGGAGAGTGGGGCAAAAGATGCATAAAAATGGCTTCAGAAAGATAAACCGCAAGGATTTGGGGTGAAAAGGCATCAAAATCATCGAGTTGCAGAGCTGGATGGCTGTGCATACCCTTTATATGTATTTTTTGTGTTCTGTTGCCCATGTTCCCATTTTCCTGAGGCTGAGCCGGGGCAGGGATGCTCGCAGGGATCATCCCTTGCTTTTGGAAGGGCGAGATTTGAATCCCGGACCACGAGAGGGCAGTGCCTGCAGCTGGATTTCCCTCTGCTCCAAGACCCTCCCGGCTCGTCGGCTGGGATTGCCAATCCAAAATAACATTATCTGCTCTTATTCCCGCCCCCCTTTCCCCCCCTCTCCTGGCAAGGAATTATTTGGGAGATTGGAATGGCTTTGGCGCTGGAGTTTCCCTGTTCAGATGACTTGAGCAAACAGACTGGGTGGGAGTCATCTAAAATTAGGCATTGTGGTGGTAATTGCACTTTGATCCCACAAAAGGAGCTGATGTGGCCTGGGAGGCTCTTCTTGAGGTCAGGGCTCCCTGGTAACCCCTATGGAATATTCCAGGTGCCTCCACGTGGATTTATTGAGGATATACAGCTGGGAAGGGGGAGCACTGTGCTGGATTGTTGGAAGAGGACTTGCACAAGGTTTTTAGGATGCTGAAGTTTCTCTTGAAACCACCCAGCCTGCCTGTTTGCCTCCTTTCCTACCTGTGCAAACCGACTATCCTGCTCCAAGGAGTGTCCATGGGAAGAGTCCAAGGTCCAGCTTTAACCCCAGGGCCGTTCAGGGAACAGGTTCATTGCTTCCCTCCCAAAGTCTGACCCAGGAGCAAACACCTTCTGCCCTAGATCCCAAGGTCCCGCAGGACAACAGGAGCTAAAACCAAGCCTCAGGCTCTTGCATCTCCTCCTGCTGTTTCCCTGGACAAGTTTCCTGGGTGATATCCCAACAAAATGAGAACCCAGCCCCCAGCCCAGGAAATCCTGCCCAAAAAAACCATTACTGAGTTTGAAGGTGAAGGAAGGTTGTGATGAAGTGCCTGTAAAATCAACCACACATCAGCTTTTGGGCCAAGAAAGTGGATGTGGAGCCAGGTAATAACCACAAATTGCTGCTGCTTCTGCTTCTCCAGGTGGTCTCATGTGGCCTGAGATTCATTGCAGAGACCTGAAGAGCTGTAGGAGCTGCCACCACCCACCCTCACCCTCCCCAGCCCTGGCTGCCATCCCACCTGCAAATGGGACCAGGCTGCACCGTGGTGGTGTCACCCTCAAGGTGAGGGATTTGGAGCATGAGATACAGAGGAACTTCATTCTTCTCTCAGGAAGGCAGTGAAGAAAAGAACACCTGGGAGCTCCTTTGTTGGCTGCAGTGTTCCCAAGGAACTAATTATTCCGATTACATCCCTTCCCTGGGAGGGTGGGGAGGCCCTGGCACAGGTTGCCCAGAGAAGCTGTGGCTGCCTCATCCCTGGAAGTGTCCAAGGCCAGGTTGGAGGGGATTTAGAGTAACCTGGGCTAGTGGGAGGGGTTGCAATGAGATGATCTTTAAGGTCTCTTCCAACCCAAACCATTCTGGGATTCTATTACTTGAGGAAAAACATTGCATTTCCCGACTGACTGATGCTCAGCATCCAAAAAAGGGCCTGGGGTGAAGACACAGTGTTTGATGTTTGGCTCAGGCCAGAGTTTCCACATCCCCCTTCCCTGCAGTTCAGCCTCCTCCTTCCCCCTCAGCAGGAAGTGTGTGGTTGCAGGAGCACAGACAGCCCAGCCTGGGGTCACCCACCATGGTGACAGCGGCTGTGGAGCCACCTCTGACCCTCAGGGATGGTTCTCCACATGCAAAATGCACTCGAGGAGCACCGTGCAAAGTGTCCAACCTCTGTACAGGCAACAGGGGAGTGACCCAGAGGAGTCTCTTTAAATTAGGGCTGTGAGTGGCAGGTCTGCCTCAATAATCCATAATAATTTGCCTTTCAAATCTTGGCCACCAGAGCTCGAGCAGCTTGTGAATCACAAGATCTTCACTGGCAACATTTAAGGAGCAATTCGGTTTTGTCCAACTTGCCCAGTCTTGTTTCAGGTGAAACATGAAAGTCCATTTTCCATGCTGGCTCTTGGAAATTACAGAATCCCAGAATGGTTTGGGTTGGAAGAGACTTAAAGCTCAACTAATTCCAACCCCCTGCCATGGGCAAGGACACCTTCCACTATCCCTGGTTGTTTAGAAATTGCTGCTGTGGGTCTGTGGCCAAATAAAAAAATAGAAAACCAAATTGTCCCTTCTGCCCCAACTCTGTCCTCGAAAAAAACTCCCAACGCCTTCTCAAAAGAGCAGCTCACAATGGGGATGGGATTTCTTTTGTTCCAGAGTTTCCAAGCTGCTGGAGAACCACGGTGTATTGTTTCAGAAAGGGGCAGGAGTTCAATTTTGGAAGAAGGAAGGTGTAACAAATAATTCTCACTTTTCTTGGCAGGGACTGTGGTGAGCTGGAAGCAGGGCCTGTGTTTCAAGTGAACAATTCTCCTGCTGCCCATGGGCCCCTGAGCTGCTCCTCGGGGGCTGGAATAGGAGGGTACCATTCTTCAGCACCTCCTGGCATCCTTCCACAGGAGGTTTGGCTGTGGAATTTCTGGTGAAAGGGTCCTGCTGCTTTGTTAGACAACAAAGAAAAATCAGAGCTGGTCTGTGCTGTGGTGCAGAGGAAGAAGAGCTGAAAACACCAGGAAGGTGGAGCCTGACGCAAACCAGGCTGGTCATTGGGATTCCCTATTTGGGAATGTGCTGGTGGAACAAGGAGCCTCACACAGGTCTTTGTAAAGTCATTTAAAATCTTGGTCTGGGCTAGAGTGTGATGGGGGCTGCTCTGCACTCAGGCTGTGTATCATGGAATTTGTATGATTTATGGGAACTCTATAGCTGGAATAAAATTTCAGGGGTCAAGAGGTGAGATGAAGAAATGGAGAAATGAGGGTAAATAGGAGAAGTTCCCTGACAGAGGATCCCACTGTGCTGCCAGTCAGGCCTGTGGACAGGAGAGCACAAATCTGCCACCAAGTGTGACACAGGGAATGAGCCAGAACTGACAGGAGACAGGGTGTGTGGATGTAGAGCATGGATTGCACAGAAATCATTGCCCCTGGGCCTTTCTGCCTTATAGTCCACTCCCAGAAGCTGGAGTTCTGACAGAAAAAGGCAGGATTGTTCAAGGACAAATATGCCCAGCCCTGGAGCTATTCAGGAACAGCTTTCCTGGAAAAAAATCCTTGAAGAGCCAATTTTTTTTTGGTACTGATTTGCAGGAAAAGTGCCATAGGCTTGGCTTCCTTCAGCCGGAGAGAGCTGATACCCTCCTTATTGACTTTGATTCGTCTGAAATTAAAGGGATCACCAGAGGCTGATCTGATGCTGTGACACGCTCACTGTTTTAGCAGCCAGATGATTTAACGACCCATCACCCAAAAAGCATCCTTTGGCTTAGCACCTCTGGCTGGAGCATCAGCTGTGAGAGCCTGTCAGACTCCAGGTAGCTTGGGGAGAGCAGGAAGAGGAGGACAGTCCCCTCCAGCCAGCAGAAATCAGGATAAACCCAATGTGGTTGCGCTGAAGGTGATGGAATGACACCAGTGTCAAAGCAGCAGCTTCATCAGTTCTGTTGGGGCAATAAATGCCTTGACTCCTAATTACTGACTGCAGAGCCCAAGATTAGAGTCTTAACTCCCAAAAGGAACATTTTTATTCCTGCTTTTGACTTCAACCCAAACTCCAGTCCTTGCATATCCTGCTGCAGGATTTATTTGCTACAGTTTTTCCTAGCTTAGAGTCATCATCAAATTCCAACAGCAGCCTATTCCTTGAAGTCTTGCCTCGTGCAAGGATTCCTTGAGAGCAGCAGGTATAGGTGCGTGTGCCTCCATAGCAGGCAGAGCTTGCCAGCCTGCAGACCACAGGCCAGCTGGCAAATCCCGTAGGAACTCCATGGTGGTGCTGGTGGAACTGGGCTGTGGAAAGCGCAGCAGATATTTCTGTCTGTGCTGGTGTCACTGTTTGAATGTGGAGCACCAGTGGTGGGTGTTTGCCCCTCATGGGAGGACTTCAGCTCTAACTTCCTTCCTCAGGTAGAGTCACTACGTTGAGGAAAATCCCCGTTCCAGGCAGTTCTTCCTGCTCCTGTCATTACACAGAATCCCAGAATATGCTGAGCTGAAAGGGACCCACAAGGATCATCCAGTCCAACTCCTGGCCCTGCACAGGCCCATCCCCAAGGGTCACACCCTGTGCCCCAGAGGATCAGCCAAACCCTCCTGGAGCTCTGGCAGCCTTGGGGCTGTGCCCACTGCCCTGGGGAGCCTGGTCAGTGCCCAACCACCCTCTGGGGGAAGAACCTTTGCCTGAGATCCAACCTGACCCTGCCCTGACACAGCTTCAGGTCACTCCCTGGGTGCTGTCCCTGGCCCCCCCAGAGCAGAGCTCAGTCCCTGCCCCTCCTCTGCCCTTCCCCAGGAAGGTGGAACTGCAGTGAGGTCTCCCCTCAGTCTCCCCCAGCTGAACACACCAAGTGCCCTCAGTGTCCTCACATGGTTTCCCCTCGGGGCCCTTCCCCATCTCTGTTGCCTCCTTCAGACACTCTCTAATGGCTTAAATCTCCCTTGTGTTGTGTCCCCCAGAGTTCCCCACTATTGCAGGGGCGGCCCCCAGGGCAGAGTAGGGCAGGACAATCCCCTCCCTGGTGCCCCCAGGACTGGGATGGCCCTCCTGGCTGCCAGGGCACTGCTGGCTCGTGGCCACTTTCCAGCATCACATTCCCAGTCTGTCCATCCATCCGTGGTTGCCCCATCCCAGGGGCAGAATCTGGCACTTCCCCTGGTTGAACTTACCCTGGTTGGTGATTCCCAGACCTCGGATCTGTCGAGGTCTCTCAGCAGGGCCTCCCTGCCTTCCAGGGACTCAAATACTCCTCCCAGTGTTGTGTCATCTGCAAATCTGCTCAATGTCCCTCCTGGTCCCGTGTCCAAGTGATTTATGGAGGTGTTGGAGAGCACAGGACCCAGGAAGGAGCCCTGTGGAACCCCACTGGTGGCAGGTCACCAGGCCCTGTTGGAGGCTATTCCACCCCCAACCAGACAACAGCTACGGAAAGCCCTGCTGGGTCTATTTGGACACTTCCCAGTGTGACTGAGGTGGCTGTGGAGCTCTCTCTGCCCTGTGATCCCACAGCTGGGACTGAGCCTTGATGTCACCAGGAAGGTGACAATGTGACAGCTGCTCCCAGCAGTGCTGCAGGGCTGAGGAATGAGGGGCTGGATGGTCCTTTAGGATGCACAGAGGTCCTTGGGCAACCTGGACCAAGCACCAGGTCATCTCTGATGAACCTGTGACACGTGGGTGACACAGAGGATCAGCATTCCCAGAGCCAGGTGGGAAGGAATGACCTCCTCTGGGAACCATCCTGGGTATTTTTGTCCTGAGTCAGGATTTAAGGTACTTCCCACCTTCCTTACTGAGCCTCACTAAGGTCAGACTATGAGATGAGCTCAACCTCAGCCCAGCCAGGTCTGTGCTTACAGGCCCTGCTGCCTTTCTAGCATAGGAGAGGAGTGGATTTGGAAGAACTAATGATTTCATATTTTACAGGTCGTGGAGATTTATATTATTCACTTATTCACATAAGTATTCACAGGTATTTTTACGGTAAGTTTTTGGGTTTGTTTTTATTTTAAAACCAAAATGAGTCGAGAAGGAGGTAAATGTAGAAAAATGTGGTTTTGGGGTTTTTTTTAAAGATTTTTTTCATCTTTTCAGGTTCTATTTCCTTTAAAAATTAGCTCAAAAATGTTACAAATTACTGTAAAAAGATCAAAAGCCAGAGGTTGTTTTTCCATAAGCATTTGAGGTGCTGTGGAGGAGCAGAGAGGAGGAAATGGTGCCCAAGTGGGGGCTGGACCTTTCCATACCAAAATGCCTCTTCCTCAGACCTCCCAAAGTTGCCTCACTGGGAGTAAGCAACCTGAGGATGAAGAAGGTCCCTGGGGTTGGAACTGGATGACCTTTTAGGTCCCTTCCAACCCAAACCATTCCGTGATCCTCTGAAGATGTGGGAAATTCTGGATAAACACACAGAAAGAGCCCCCTGTCCCCTCCTGGTGGCTTTGACAGTGGTGCCCCTGGACATCTGCAGCCAAGCAATGGGGGTTGCTTCTTTTTCTCTTCTGCTCAGGGGGACGTTTTCCCACATGCTGGAACTGTGATTTGGGCACAGTTCTCACCCAGCAGAAGAGAAACTCTTGTTGCTGTGACTGTGCTGACACTGATTTTTAATGGTTTGTTGTTTCCATGCTAGAGGAGCTTTATCAGAGGGTGAGAAACTGGAAGAAAGAGAAGCAGAAGGCCCTAAACAGTGCTGACTTAATACCCAAAGGGGCTGGGTGCTGGACATGAGGCGAGCAAGCGATGTGGGACAATAACTGAGTCGTAAGTGCCACGGGTTTATTTGCAATCTGTCATTTCAGGGCTGAGAACTGGCTGTGCTCACAGCCCCGAGAGTGGAACAGCCGGTCCCCAGCAGGCAGGTCCTCATCAAGTTCTGCAATCTGCTGCCTTCAAAGGTCTTCCTTTTGGGTGCCCTTAATCCCACTTTACCCAGGACAGGCGGGCTGTGAGATCTGCAGGGAACAAGGGAGAAAGGAAAACACAGGAAACACATCAAATCCATTTAAATCAGCATTGAACGAGTCAACTCTTCAGCCTCTCCAGAAGAGGAGCCTCGTTCATTTGGTTCTTTCCAAGTTAACTAGAAGCCTGACAACAGAGGTGATCCCAATGTGTTGTTTAAAAACCTGTTTATCTATTAAAAGCTGGAGAAGGTGGACAATAAAATATAAATATTCTCTGTAGTCAAGAGAGTTGTGGTCATTGGTATATCAGGAGTCATTTTCCCAGTCATGTAGCTGATGGGAATGAATAGGAAAGGAGAAAAAGACTCAATTAACTTTTCTTTTAAACTAAATTATTGCTTTTTCCCTTCAGGCTCTGTCCCTTGGACACTTCACTGGGAAGTGAAAGGGGAATGTTTTTATTCAATGACTTTTCTTGGGTTTTGTGTTGCACTTTTGAAGGCTCAATATGGTTCAAGGCCTGTTTCCAAGATGTGACAAACTCCAAAGGGACAGGGATAGAAAGGGAGTTAATTAACTTATAATGCAAAGTGCCAAGAACTACTGAAAATCCCCCTCTGCTCCTCCCTGCTCTCGGCAGCACAAACACCATGTTGGGCACTTGGGCAATTTCCCATCTTCACATACTGATGAAACAATATATTCTGGAGGAAGAAAGGACTAAATTCATCCCACCTAAGTCAGGATTGAGTACAAACCAAATAAAACCAGAATAACAGCCCTTCACTTTAAAATAGAAATATTTACCTAAGAATAGAAATTGCAAATAGGTGTTTGCTCCCCTATACTTCAGAAATAATCTGAAATTTGAATGCTCTGTTTTGTGTATCCTGCTTCTGTAACTCTTGGTTACCAGAACATATGTATTTTAAGAAATTAAATATTTCATTAAATATTTAAGAAATTAAATGCTGTCTGTGTTCACAGACAGGTGTTTTTCTCAGTCAAGTACAGGCTGAAAAAGACTTATAAAGAAAACAAAGAAAATCTCTACAGGCTCCCTCAGCTTGCATCATAAAAGATAAATTTTGCACAGAATAGATAAAAAAAAGTCTAAAAATATATTCAGAGAATAAAAATCATGTTTGTCAAAGGGGCCATTTCCATGAGCTTAGTAAGTTGTTTTGAGGGGGTTTAATTTTTTTAAGAACAAACCCTTCTCCAAAGAAAGTCAGAAGGAAAAGTTGAATTATTTTAATTTTGATTGTGAGTTTACTCAGCTCCTTTTTTTTGCAGATGATTTCTCTGCTGTCAGAGCCACTTGGATGTGACAAGTGGGGGTTCAAAAGCAATTTGATGCTCTTCCACTGGCAGCCCAAAGCATTGCTCTCACAGGACCTGAGGGAGCGGCTGGAGCTGTGCCAGGGGAGGTTTTGGTGGATCTCAGGAAAAGGTTCTTCCCCCAGAGGGTGGTTGGGCACTGAACAGGCTCCCCAGAGCAGTGGGCACAGCTCCAAGGCTGCCAGAGCTCTGGGAGGGTTTGGACAAAGTCCTCAGGGGCAGGGTGGGATTGTTGGGATGTCCTGGGCAGGGCCAGGAGTTGGGCTCTGAAATCCTTGTGGGTCCCTTCCAGCTCCGGATATCCTGTGGTTCCACGTGATTCTGCTCCCCCGAAACCTCCCTCGCCCGTCACTCACCGCTCGTGTTCCAGACTGCGGGCGCTTGGCTCTGCCAGCCCTTCCTCAGGCACTGCTCCACGTAGGCCCTGGGGTGGCAGCCGGAGAGCAGGATGTCGCGGAGCAGCGCGATGTAGGCGATGGCCAAGCGCAGCGTGTCGATCTTGGACAGGCGCCGCTCGTAGGGGAAGGTGGGCACGTGGCCCCGCAGCCGCTCGAAGGCCGCGTTGATGCTGAGCATCCTCCTCCTCTCGCGCAGGTTGGCGGCGCGGCGCTGCCGGCCGTGCCCGGGGGGCTGCGCCAGGCTGGGGGCACCCTCTGCTTCCCCCTGGGCTGTTCCCACGCAGGACAGGTCCTCCAGGCACGGCCAGTCCAGCAGGAAGTTCTCCAACTGGGCCTCAGGATCTGCTTGGTCCCACAAGAGGAATTCAGTGGGGTCTTCCCACTCGAAGCCGTAGCAAAGCTCCTCCATGAGGACCCACCGGTCTCAACCGACCTCAAGAAATGCTTGCAGCTTCAAGGGCTCTGTGAGGTTCTAATCTCTAATTGTCGGGGAGTCCTGGTTGTGTCCTTGAGGAAGAACATCCTTGAAAGATGCAAATCCTAGCAGGACTCATGATTTAAATACTTGGTGGCTCCCCAGCAGGGGAATGATCCCATTCTTCTCCACTGCAAACTAATTAATCCATGTGCTTCTCTTTTTATCAGCTGTTGACTGCAAAACAATGCGAATGAATCGAAGGCAGAATGAGGTTTTTATTGGCTTTCTCCTGGAAAATCCATTGAAGTTCTTGCCCAAGTCCAGTCTGTCCACTTGCTGTTTAGAGCAGGGCTCACACAGAGGGTTTTGTTGTTATTGTTGTTGGATTTGGTTGGGAAGCAAGTAAATAGAGTCCTTTATCTTTCTGGTGAAGTGTTAATAGCCCCCCCCCTCCCATGGCTGGACAAACAACATGGTATTGTAGTGCTGTCAGAAACACCTGATTCTGCCCTCTCTGGCAGCAGGAGCCCATGGCATCTTCTGCTCTTCCAGCCAGAGGAGGTGTGGGATGTACTGCAGGGTAACATTGGAACACAGGGGTACCTCATTTAATAACCAACACCACCTCATTTGCTTACTGCATGTCCTCATTTACACTGACAGGACACATTTTATGGCCTATGTGACATTTGGGGCTGCCTCAGACCAGGAAATGATAGCAGGTGGAATAACCACAATAGACACAGCCCTAGATCAGTGGACTAGCTGGGAGAGAAGAGATGGAAACTGGGAGAGTGGCAGGCGAGAGGTGCAAAGCACCACCAGAACTTTAAAGCAAGTGCAGGATATAAGTGTGTTCTTCACTCTCTCTGATTTCCACAATGTTTAAGCCAAGATTTAAATGAATTCAGAAATAGTTTAAGTCGTATTTTAAGGACTTAAATAAACAGAAACATGTTTTAAGTTAGAGCAAACCTAAATGCTTTTCCTGAAGCATCTCGTAAAGAACTTTTATAAAGATACTTAATCACATCCTTGAGTTCATGCACAGGCTCGTGTCCTGCTTCTGCTTAAAATTTTAGGAGATGTCTCCTGTGAAGTTTGGGAGCCACAGGCAGCTGCTGACAGGACAAAGCTCAGTAGCTTCAGATAAAGAGCTAGGGAGCAGAAAAAGACCTGTGTTTTCCATGGATCCCAAAGGATGATCATGTTCTCCATCTAACAGTGGGAGCACTCCCGGTAGCTTTGCCCTGGGAAGGGATGGATTGATTTTAAAATAAGGCAGAGGCTACCGATGCCTCTTCTTAGTAACCTGGGATTTGACCTTGTGGCAATTCTACCTGCTCCAGGAAGTTTAAGGCAATGGAAAACAGGCTGCAGGAAAGATTTTGGCAGAGTAGTTGTGAGAGGGTGACAGTTTATGAAACCCTTGGACTCTCTTCTTGTGCAAATTGAACAAGAAATCCATTTAACTGTAAATCTACTTAAGAAAGGGAAATACCAAGTGTGACAGTCACAGAATCCTCAGGGTTGGACAACAGGGGGCAAAGAGCTGTTAAAGAATTAGAGTGTTTTGCCTCCTCTGCTCAGCTCGGGGCATGAATTTTTTGATGGTTTTGTACAAAAGTGAATTATTTGTCATGATGCCAACAACCAAATGTTGGTATTGTGAAAGTCTGTAGTGATGGACAGCTTCTGCTCCAGGTGAAGCCCAACGAGGGACAAGGAAGGGATGCAAGACGGGTGAAAGGAATGACCAGGGAGAAAAACTGAGGCTGGAACTTGCAGTTCACTCTGCAGTGGTTTATTTTAAGCCATAGAATCCTTAAAGCTGGACAAGACCTTTAAGTTCACCACGTCCAAGTGTCCACCCAGCCCAAACCTGATCCCTGTATTTCCCAGTTCCCAAAAGGAACAACTCACTGCCTGTTCTCTATGGGGCTCTCCCACAGCTCCCTGCTCGCTGCTTAACTCAGCGCGTGCTTGGGTCAAACCTAAGACACTTGAAAACCCCCAAATCAGCAGGAGAACAGCAGGTCTTCTCCTGAGCAGGGCTCTGGAGGAGACAGGGTGAGTTTTAAGTGCTGGGTTCCTCCTCCTCAGCAGATGCTTCCTCAGCGCTGAATGTTCCCTTCCAGAGCCATCAGTGCTAATGTTGCCTGGGGATATGTCTGGCTCCACAGATGGAGAGCAGATGTTCCAGCAAAGCTCCTTTTAGCATGTTCACGGGCAATTTGGCTCTCTCAGAGAGACTCTGGACAAAGCAGAATGGGAGGAGGGGAAGAAAGAGGGAAAATAAGGAAAGGTTTCCCCTTAGAAAACCAGCCCAGGGCTCAGGAGAGAGGATGAGGTTCCCATTCCTCACCCTTCCACAGCTTTGTGCTCCCAGTGTTTCTGCAACTTTGTTCATGAGAGACAGAGGGAATGTACCACTAATTGGGCTAATTTTACACCTGTCTGGAAGCTGCTGGTGAGGGAATCTGCCCCAGGGAATGAGGTACCAAGGGTACCACCCTCAGTGGGGCGGCTGTTGGTTATGACATGTGCCTGATATTTCCAGATCTGCTCAAGTGCTATTTCCTCCCAAGTATATTCAGATCCAGTGGGATCCAGAAATAGCATTTGACTGCTGGTCATTTTTAATCAGTAGGGTCTGATGAAAGCAAATTATTGATTGAGAAACTTTGCCCAGGATTATTGTCCACGATAAGCAACGGGGTTTGGATTTTCCAGATCTAGATAGCAACATCTCCCTTTAACATTTGCCCTATTCATGTTGGGAACCACCTTCCTCAGCCCTGTCCCCCTTCCTCTGTCACCTACACAAATCCACCCACGGCAGTCTCTGTGACTTTCCCCATTTCATAGAATTTTGGGTACAAATCTGCTTTTAGGGAATGTTTCCACTACAGATTGTTTTCTTTACAGTGCCTTAGCAGCTAAAAGCTGTTTCCCTGTACCTATATCCCAAAAAATCCAGGGTCACCTGAGGTTATTTGGGAGGAAGATTTTTCTCTCCTCTTCTTGTCCCATTTGCCTTATTTCAGACTCAGTTGGGGAACCTTCTCAATGACATTGAGAAACCTCCCAGCGCTGACAAAATTGCATTATTATTATTATTATTATCATTATTATTATTATTATTATTATTATCTTCTCTTTTTCTTCGCTGGGAATTTAGTCTGAATATGTTTCCATCACCTTTAATGGCTTAATAAAGGGGGTCAGTCCTTGGCCTGGACAAAGAACAGATGGAGAAAGGACCAGATGCTTTACTTTCAAGTGAGATGATTCTGAAGCACAGGTGCATCATGTCATAGCTGCTCATCCAACATTACACTGTGCAGCTCGGGGAGTTGCATCCCAGATGGACAGAGAAGACCAGAGGAAAGATGCTAAAAGTGTTGGGGAATGTTTTATCCCAGTGGGACAGTGCAGCTCCTGGTGGGGTGGCTCCCTTTTAACATGTGGTAGCAGAGGCTCTGCCAAAATAAGGTGTGAGAGGGACCTCCAGGACCTGAGTCACCACCCTTTATCCTATAGATCCTGCACCTCCTTTGGTGCCGTCCCTGGGACACCTGGATTAGTAGGCACATTTTTTGGTGAAGTGCTGGGGGCAAGAAAAGTGCAAGTATTATCATTTAACAATGGAATGTGCTTCTTTTTAACCTAAAACAATTGCAAAGGGAAGGGCCTAATGAAAAGCAGCCGAAGGATTCCCAGGGCAAGAGGATTTCAAAGGGCTAATGGCCATTTCTGAGCTGCTGGAATAACTGTGAAACAAAACCTTTGTAGGATGTTGATTTAAGTAAAGAAGGTAACAGGACCTTTATTATTCCCAGGGTAGAAACATCAGTTGTGTGATCAGATGTCAAAGTTTGGGAGGGAAGGCACCAGTGGATGGTTGTTAATACAACTTTGATTTAGTTGATTATTCCTATAAACTAGTCGAGGTAGTCTTGGCTTTAAACTCTTTGGTGTTTAGAAGTGAACACAGTCACTTTACCCTTTCTGCAGGGTGTTTGCCGAGTCACACCGGATCAACCCCAGTCTCTGGGACAAGGGGAGGATTTTCTCTAATAAAAACACTCACTGGTGGTTTCCCCTTTCTCACAGAGCTTTTTATGGATTGGGGAGGTGATCTCTGGGCTCTTGCTGCCAAATAATTCCTAATCCACATCACTGCCCTGGGGCTGCTTGGATGAGTGAATGGTCATCTTTGGGAGACAACGTGGACGTCAGCCTGTGCTGGATGGAAGCGCTCCTGGGGACTCCTGAAGGAATGTGGTGTTCCTTGGGCAGTGGCCTTGGGAATGCTGCTTCTGTGCTTCTCTGTGGCTGGTTGTTCACACTTCCATCCCTGAAGTGTCCAAGGCCAGGTTGGATGGGGCTTGGAGCAACCTGGGATAGTGGGAGGTGTCTCTGCTCACAGCAGGAGGCGGGATGAGATGGGATTTAAGGTCCCTCCCAACGCAAACCATTCCATGATTCTACAATTCTTGAACCATCTGGAACATCCCCTGGCAATGTTAACATAGTGCTGCATTCACGGATTGCAGGCAGTTCCCATGGATAACTCTGTCTCCATATCCAACAAGGAATATCTCTAGGGAGAGGAAAAACTGTCGCTCATGTGACATCTTATTGCTGTAATTAGAGGGTTTATTTGGATATCTCCAAGTGGTGACTTGCTCCAAGTCATGGGATGGTGACTTGGCCATCAGGAACTGAGAAAATCCTTCTGAGCCTTCTTTTTTGAGGAAAACAGGAAAGTTTGGGTTTGGTTTTGCAAAGTCAGGGTAGAAAATATGTTTTCTGCAAGGTGCATGTGCAGTTTTTAAAGAGGTGGGGTTTCCATCCATGAAACCACAGGTGCCCTTTCTCTTGGTACAGGAAATCCTGGATATCTGTTTGTCATCAGGATTTAATGAAAAAAGAGACCAAAACAACCCAAAACAAGAAAAAAACAACAAAACCAAACCAATCCACTGTCTTCCATAGCTGTACTAAGGTTTTTTTCTTTAGCCTTTCTGCTTTCCCCAAGGAGAGAGTGGATGAGGAGACACAGCCAAAAAAGGTGGGACAAAGGGGAGACCTGTGCTTGTGCAGCTCCAACTCGCACCTCTGCCAGAAATCTCATGATTTTTCCCATTAATGTGTGGGATTTGGGAATCTGGGGTTGTTACTGTGCACCAGAGCCTGGAGTGGACACCCACTTCCAGCTCCCCCCATCCCTGCTCCCTCCTGCTCCCTGCACCTGCGCTGCCATCCGTGGGACTTGTTAATCACACAGGTGGCACCTCATAAACCTGCCTGGAGACCTCAGGTTGGAAACCAGAGTCACCCAGGCAGCTTTACAGAGTGGTGTCTGCTTGAGTGACGGCTGTTCCCACTTTATGGGGAGCCAGCACATGTTTCCACCATAAACCAGGAACAACAGCTTGGAAAAAGTTCCATCTGTGTGAAATCCTTCAGGCCCACTCTCCATTTGGGAGGTGGTTTTTCCTGGTGACTTCCAACCACCTCAGATGTGCTTTGGATAGGATTCAGTTCCTCTTGGCCTTGGTTGGCTCTGTGGACACGGTGGCAGGATGGAGCAGCACGAAGCTGTTTCTCATGGAGAGCTGTCCCACCGTGTTGTCGTGATGGGGACACAGGAGCTGGTGATGATCCCACTCTATTTTTCAGTGTTCCCTTCTTTTTCCAGCATCAAAGAAAAGCCCTGAGAGTCATTCCCAGCAGGACCAGCACAGTTTCCCACCATAAAAAGAGACTGAGGTGTTTGGATCCACTGTGGAGTCTGCCAGTCGTCTTTGATAAGGTCCCACATGAATTCCTGCTCTACGAGCTCAGCATCAACAAGAAGCAAGTTTTCCTGGGATTTCAAGCCAGAAGGGAATCATTAAGCCCCTCTGATGGCTGTGATAACACACGCCTTGGGTTGTTGGTGCCAAGCCCGGTGGGGGGATCTTCTTGCTGTAGTTGGATATTTTTTAAAAGAATACATCCAACCTTGACTCAAAGTCCCTGAGTGATGGACCAGCAAAGGATCTGCAGATGTTGGTAGCCTGGTGATATTCAGGCTGCATCCTGAACCCATGTGGAAAGAAACTCTGACATTCCAAATGGAATCGTGGAATCTTTAAGGTTGGAAAAGACCTCCAAAGTCGCCAAGTCCAACCTTGGACTGAATATATCGTGTCCTCTAGACCAGATCATAAAGTACCACCTCTGCTTGAACACATCCAGGGATGGTGACTCCAGCACTTCCCTGGGCACCTGTTCCAATGCTTGAACACTCTTTCAGTGCTCAAATTTTTCCTCGTATCCAACCTGAGCTTCTCCTGGTGCAACTTGAAAGGATTTTTCCTTGTCCTGGGAGAAGGGGCTGACCCCCACCTTGCCACCATCAGTAGTTGCAACCTCAGCATAAACCAGCCACAGCTCCAGAAGGCCCTAAATTGGTTGATGGAAGCTGAAGGGGGATGCCAGGGAAATTATTACCAAGAGCAGATTGTTGTGCTCTTCCCACGATCATCCAGCACTGGGAGAGTGTGGATTCCTGGCCAGGCACAGCATGAATGCTCCTGTGAAACTCAGAGACAAGTAGCTTTTAGTGGTGAGCAGAACTGGTCAATGAGGTTCTGATTTGACTTCAAAACATTTCCTCTCTCTTCCATCTGAGTGCATTTGGGAGAGGCTGGTTGTCTGTACTCTGTAGGGTTTGTGGGTCCTGGTTTTCCCATCAAAAAAAAAGGGGGGGAAAAAGAAACCTGCGCTTTTCATGAAATCTTCAGCTTCCAAAACTTGGCACTCAGAGAGAACTATCAAAAACTGTTAGTCCTGCACTGACTTTTGAGTCAGCTTTCAAGGCATTTGAATTTTCTAGCAGTAGTGAGGGAGACTGAAGTGGGAAATCTTTGGAGAAACCTGTGTGCTCCAGGACTTCTGCTACTTCATGGATCTGGGCAGCCAGAGAATTGTGATGAGAACAGCGCTGTCAGCTGGAACTGGGAGTTGAACAGCCACTGACATGAAAAATGATGCCTGGGGAGATGTTGCACCACATTTTAACATGTTTTAAAGGCTCTGCAGCTTGTGCCATTCGTAGGCAATGGTTGGGTCCTTATTTTAGCTGGAGAGATGTATTGAAATGCTGCTGCACGAAGGCAGAAACACATGGCTGGGGTATTTTTGGTGAGTAGGTCATTAAATGATGCCCTTGGGTCTGGTGAGGAGAGTTCTGCAGCTCCCAGAGGGCCACTGTGCTGTGGTGGCCATGGGACATTCAGCTTCGTGGAGAACTCTTGACATGGAGAACGATATCTTAAAGGTGCTGCATGCAAATCTCATTTTCAGATGGAGAAACTGAGGCACACCGTGGATAGAGACCATGAGGAGGAAGGATTAAACCTCCTCAGGCTCTGTCTGAGAGGAAACGCCGTCACTCCATCTCTAGAGCTGAGCTCTTGGCAAGCTCCCAGCAGGCCCTGGCTGGTTTGTGTGTTGGTGGTGTGCTCTCTGTGTGACAGGTGCCATTTCTTTGACACAGTGAGCCCCATTTTAAGGCCTGATTTGTGTTTTGAGCTCAGCTCAAGCGGCAGAACCTTTGGATCAATGTGACGACATCGAGAGGTTGCAAAAAAAAACAAACCAAAAAAATTAAACCCAAAAAAATCTCCTGCCTCGGTGGGAAAAGGTGCAAAGGACAAACATTCAGTGCTGTTCAGCATTTTGGGAGGTGGGGAAATGAGCAGGAAAGATCAGAGCTAAAGAGAAAGCCAAAGCCAATGCTCGCAATTGCCAAGACATCAGCCAAAAGGAAAACACAACTGGGATGGCAGTAAAATCATGTGTGAGTCATGAGGGGCCAAGAACAAGTTTGCTTTCTTTTCCCCTTCATTGAACAGATGATGATTAAAAGATAAATCATGCTTGGAGTCAAATCAAGTGATTGGATTAAAGTTTAGTTGAGTATTTAGAGGCTGTTTGGGACACAATGGAAAGCTAATTGAAAACTTACATTTGTGAGACCCTTGAACTCTGCAGCTCTTAATAAAATACTACTGCAAAGTACACAAGTGTTCCCTGTGGGAGAGATCCTTCTCCACAAGTGCTTTTGTTCCTCAGGTATGTGGAAAAATGGAATTCATTTTCTCTACAAGCCTCACCAAAGGAAGGTGTGTTTGTGATCGTAATTCAGCTCGCGCTCGCGGTGCAGTAACTTAATCTGTTCAGCTCACTGAAAAGCAGTGAAGCAAGACAAAGGAAAGCCACTTCTAGGAAAAAAAATGAGAATTTAAACACTTCATCCTTTTAATTTGTGTTTGTTCTCCTGAGCAGCTGGTATTCCAGAGTGGCTGCCTGCTTCGGGCTCAAGTGGAGTCTTCAAAACTACGTAAAATTCCTTCTAGATGTGCTGTAGTAAGGCATGTCATGTTTTATTTGTCCTAATAGTATAATTGCATTCTGGAATCACCCCCAGTTCTTAAGGAACATGCCCAGCCTCCAGCTCCAAAGCATTCTCCTTTTTGGTGGAAATACCAGTGAAACCCACAAATTAGGAGAATAAACTTCCCTGTGTCCACACACACATGGAAAACCTGGCTCTTCATCTGCCCTCTGTGTATCCAAGCATGAGTATTTCTTGGTTATCCTTAGTGAAGCCTCAGAAACTCTGTGGTCGGGTTTCTTTGCCCCCTTTCACTCTCAAGCTGTGGAGTTTCACGGCCCAAAAATGGGTGATGAAGGAGTGCCAGGAGGAATGTGGAAGAACTGCCTCCTCCGTGTGGAAGATGTTATATTTCTCCAATTCCTTTGGTCTTTAGGACAGCATTTCCTGCAAAACCCTGTGTGTGCAGAGACACGGGGGAAAAGCTGAAGTATGGAAGATCTGGGGAGCAGAATGGGAATAAATGGTGCTTGTTTTAACTTGTTTTAGATGATCCATGTAGGAAGCCATACAACCCCTCTTCTTTCCCTGACATGTGACCAGTGGCACCTTCCCAGTCCCATCCTTGCTAATGGAAGACATTCCCTAATAATCAAAGGGCTTTTTCCCTTGTTTCTGCTGGGATCTGTGACTCCACAGTCTGCCTCCCTGTTGTGTCTTCCCCTTTGCCTTTTACTTAGTCAAAGGGCTTAACTTTGGACTTCTTCCCAAGGCTCTCAACCTTCTAGAATTCCCTTACCTCGGCTACATTTTGGACCAAGGGGTCATATAGACATGACCTCACCTTTGCTGAGGTAAAAAGGGATATCTCTATAGTTCTTGACCATGTCTTCTGGAGACAACTGAGATAGGTGAAGACAAGGCATGTTTGGGACAATTCAATTCCCAACTGACTCCAGTGGAGCTTTCCCCAAGTGCATCATTTTTAGCTCTGGTGTGCCAAGTGCATCAAACAAAATGAAAATATTGAATTATTAGTGAATAAAGACCATAATAAACCTTCTGTTTGTGCTAATTAATGTCCATTAATTGCATGAAAATGGGCAGTTCACCCCTTGGGCAGTGCTGCTACGAGATATGCCCATGAAAAAGCAGAGTTTGCTTTTTCTTAACAGCTGTGGTTTTTCTTCACTAGAAAGGTTTATTATGTCTCAAAGTGATTAATGTGTTCTGGGAGGAAGCCATCAGTCACAAATTATAGGACACTCCTTGGCAGATTAAAGATGGATCAGGAAGGTTAATAAGTTTCTCTTGGTTGTTGCAGATTCCGAGACCTTTCGCCTCAGAGCTGGAGAACGTGGGGTGGCCACAGCTCTGGAGGTGACACTGTGTCCTGCTCAGGGTCGGTTCCATGTGTGTGGGTTCTCTGAGTGAGGCTGCCAAGAGGGTGTGAGGAAGGTTTGGCAGATGGAGAAACAGCTGCTTCGGGGGTGATGGTGCTCACAGAGCATTGGGAAGAAGTGAGAAGGCTCAGGATCTAAAGGGGCTCCAAAGGAGCTGGAGAGGGACTTTTTATGAGGACCTGGAGTGACAGGACAAGAGGGAATATCTTCCAACTAACAGAGAGCAGGGTTAGATGGGATGTTGGGAAGGAATTCTTCCCTGGGAGGGTGGGGAGGCCCTGGCACAGGTTGCCCAGAGAAGCTGTGGCTGCCCCTGGATCCCTGGGAGTATCCAAGGCCAGGCTGGACGGGGCTTGGAGCAACCTGGGCTAGTGGAAGGTGTCCCTGCCCATGGCAGGGGGTTGGAACAACATGATCTTTAATGTCTCTTCTGACCCAAACCATTCTGAGGTTCTGTGGTTTTGTGATGCCTGAGATGACAACAGTGTGAAGGAACATCCTCCCAGCCGAGGAACCTGTGGCTTATCCTGGTGTTGGGTCTGAAGCATGAAGGGAAGGTACAACAAGATGTGATCATCTCAGCTTCCACATGGCTACACCAGGAAACAGGGACACTTTGTACTGTGTTGGCTGGGGGATGTGAGAGACTGAAACAGCACTGGAATCCATATGGAAGCAGCCTGCGAAATCTGGGGCTTCCTTGGAGTACGACAAGTTATGTTTTTCCTGTGCCTCTCCAGCCATGGGCAGATGTTCCTGCTGCTTACCCTGACTCCTCTCATTGCAGCAGAAGGCAGGGATCACCTCTCCCACACCCCCATCTCTGCAAAATCCATCTGCTGGAGCAAAGCAGAGCGGGTTTGGTGTGCTTTGGGCATCATTTCAGCAGCTGTGGGATTTGTTTAGCGTAATAGATACACCAGCTAAAAAAGGATTCACTTCTGGGGTGGAATATCTGAATGGACTGAGGTCACAGTGCAAAGCCGGGAGGGAATGAAGAGCTGAGGGGGGTTTTGATCTGGACTTGATCGAAAAGGAAATTTAGTGTGTTGTGAGCTTGGAGAGCACCTCTGAGTGCTCTGAAACAACAAGCTGAACACAGCCTGAGATCACAGAATCTCAGAATGGTTTGGGTTGGAAGGCACCTTAAAGCTCAGCCTGTCCCACCCCCTACCATTGGCAGGGACACCTTCCACAATTCCAGGTTGCTCCAACCTGGCCTTGGAC
>NW_016690441.1:794588-813380 GCF_001604755.1 Lepidothrix coronata
TTCCCCCAGAGGGTGGTTGGGCACTGCCCAGGCTCCCCAGGGCAGTGGGCACAGCTACAAGGCTGCCAGAGCTCCAGCAGGGTTTGATCCTCTGGATGTGACTCTTGGGGATGGGCCTGTGCAGGGCTGAGGGTTAGACTGGATGATCCTTGTGGCTCCCTCCCAGCTCAGCATATCCTGGGATACTGTGACCTTTGCTCCCCATCAAACAGCCTTTGCCTTGTCCCTGTGGACCGTGTTTGGAGAGAAGTGAAATACTGGACCAAGGGACCCCAAAATGTGAATATAGGGCATGAACACCAAGGGAGGTCCATGTCCTGAGCTCTCCATGGAGTTTCCATGGACTGTGCAAAAGATGGGAGTGTTACAAGACACCAGTATGTGTCTGCCTGTGGGAAAAAAAAGGCATCTCCAAGCTGCAAGAGCCCAGAGTTTGTGCTGCATTCATGGAAGTGCTTTGAGAAAGCCAAGCACGTGTGCTGGCCTTGCCCTCAAAGCAAATACTCTCAGTGAAAGCCAATAATTTTAGCAGGGATTCCTTTCTTCCTCCTGAGGAAAGTTAAAGGAAGTTATGGGTCAGTGAGAGGGCATCTGTACAGCACAGAGGAAGAATTTCCAAAGCTTGAGTGTAGTCCCTCCATTTGGAGAAGGCCTGGTCAAGCTGGCTTTCCAAAACATTTTCTTTATTAAAGATTTTATGAAGGCTTTTGGCTGGTTTGCAGGGGCTCTTAAGCCACTCTGAATTGGTAGGACCCAATAGATGGAACTGATAGGAAGCTTAGGAAAGCTGTAACAATTTTCTTTCCCCAAAAGGTGAACTTGCCAGTAGTTTCCATCAGGCTTGACCAAGTTTCTCAATACAAATATTGTGTAATTTCCAGGTGTGAGTGGCATTGTTCCTCCTTCCAGCTGATAAAAGGGCTCAGGAAATGCCAGGACAGATCCATTATGCCAAAGTCCTTCTGCATTTGTACTCTCAGGCTCACCCCAAATCCTTTTTCATAGAATCCCAGAATATGCTGAGTTGGAAGGGCCTCTCAAAGATCATCCACCCCAACTCTCAGCCCTGCACAGGACCATCCACAAGTGTCACACCATGTGCCTGAGAGTATTTTCTTCTGAGCCAGGAGATGGAAATCTCTCTGAGCAACCTCACTGATAATATTCAGACCTCCTGTGTGCAGGAACTGGGCAGGCAACAACTCTCCTTTGGGCTGTAATATCCTCACTCAGAAACCACTTTAAATCAGCATCGAGGCTCGGTGAGGCCTTTACATTCACAAGCAAAATTAATAACTGGCTGTTGAGTTTGCAGCTCCCTTGAAAAGGCTGATTCTTGATGGGAGAACAGGGGCCAGAAACTGAAACTAATCTTAATGAAAAAGGGTATCCAAGGAGCCGCAGGGCTGTAAAGTCTGCCTGATCAAATCTCCACCGGCCCATACTTCCTTGCAGCCCGATTTTGAAAGCCCAATTTCCTGCGAGATTGCATGATTATTATTTTTTAATCTAAAATGTATGGCTGAAAGGAAAAAAAAAAGCATTTAAGAAAAAAATTTTAAAACAAGAAGAAAAGAAATCTGGCAACACAAACGAGCTCGACGAGAGCGGTTTGCTGGAAATGCCGAACATTGCGTTACCCAAAACTTGGCTTTGATGGAAGTGACCAGCAGGGATTGTTCTCATGGCTGGTGTCAACTTGGATCGTCGAGCCACACCGCAGATTTGGCGTCTCTGATGGAAAAGGGAGGCTTTCCAGGCCGGTACAATCCCGCTCCACAGCGTCAGTTGTTGCGTAGGTTGGGGTCGGAGAGGATTGACAACTGGGAGGGACAGCATTCTATGAGTCTGGCACTTTCTTGTCTCAGATTAATGATCTTCCAATCTGGTTTTCAGGCACACAGGCTCACTCACACGTAAATAAAAAACAGAGGGAAGCTTTTTAAGAGACTCAGATGCTTGGTATTCCCAGCAACAGCCTTGGGAAGACATCCCATTGAGCGGGAACATAGCGGGCCTTTTGTGCCTTACCTTTTCCCTAGGACATCTCTGAAGGGATGCAAAGCTCCTCTGAGCTCCCCTGAGCTCTTGGTCCTGGTTTCAGGTTAAGATGTAGTCCTACTTTAGCAGGGTTCTTCAAAAGACAGGTGTCTCTGGAAGGTGGTGCAGCCCCCCTAAGCTCTGGCTTAACCCCTGGGGGAGTCTCTCTTTGGACAGATGAAATCTAAGGCAGCTTCTCCTGCTGCTTCTTAACTCTTCAGCTCCTAACTTGCCTGTTGTGGAAAGGCACCTATAGCTGGGGAGGATGGACCCAGGGTCAGCTCCCTGCAGGTCTCAGTGGTTGTGCTGCAGGAGGACAGAGCTGTGCTGAGGTGCAGGAGGCTGAAACTTGTTCAGCCAAGGGCCAGAGGGTGAAGCTCTTGTCATGTGGCCCCTCTCCTGTCTGACATTTCACGAGCCTTTGTTGGACCAACCCCACCTGGTCTGGGCAGGCTGTGCCAGCACCTCAGGCCAACATTCAATAAAGTTGTTGTTTCCAATTAAAAAACCTCCCTGAGAGCTGCAAAAATTTTGAAGGCCCCAACTGGGCAGGGGATGGGCTCAAGCACCATCTCATTGCAGCAACAGCACTAAAGCCCCATCCTGTTCCCACTGAAGTTGGGGGCAAAGCTCCCATTGACCTCAGTGGGAGTAGGATCAGCCCCCCCACGCACGGTTAGGATGGTTCTACCAGGGCCTTAGTCTCATTCTGGGCTCTGTGGATGTCTGTGGTGCCACAGGTCAGGCCAGGAGTTGCATCTGATCAGTGCCCTGTGGCTCTCTGTGCATTTATCAAATGGAATTTCAGGCAGAAAACAAAGAGATTGAAAGGTTGAAAAACAAGGAAGGAATGCGCTCTTGGCAGCTCTGCTGACCAGATGTTTGTTTCTCTTTCCTTGTTCTTAACAATGACTAAAAAACTCGTGAACAGTCCCGGGCCCAGCGCAAGGTCAGCCCCGAAGTAGGTAAGAGGTGTCGCAACAAGGCTGAACGAACATCTGGGAATGGAAAATCTTAATTTGTCCCAGGACCCGGGCCTGGGGCTCAGAAATCACGGCAGAGAACCTTCAGAAGGCTTGGGGACATGTGTGCTCTCCCTTCCTACCGCCGGTCGTGCGAAGCTTTCGTGGAAGTTCGCAATATTCCCGTCGTGCTGTTGTGTGAAGTCCTTCCAAGGGCAGCTGAGCTGTTGTGCTTGGAGTCAGAGCAGAGGGAAGCCAATGCTGAAATGACTATGTATGCACTTACAAATACATGCATCCACCTCGTGGAAAATGCATTCCGAAACAAGGGAGCAGCACGCTGTGCTTCACCGAGATCTCAAGGGAGAAAATGGCAACTTCAAGAGTTTTATTAAACAGCGTTTTCATTACATTGCAAGAGTGGCCTCACTGAAGCATCCCGAGGTTTTTTGATCAAATCAATCCAAAAATAGAAGATTAAGGAGTGGCAAACCAGCCCTGAGGTTGCAGGGCAGTGAGTTGACTCTCTGGCCTCTCTGCTTTATCACCCCTGACAAAATATGTACTTCTTCAGCAGCATCTTCTGCAGGCTGTTCCCAGCACCAGCGTCCTTTTGCCTTGTTTCACACAAAAACACCTAATTAATCAGTCTGCAGAACATCACAGCAGAGCAGATAAATTTAAAAAAAAGCAGAAAAAAGCAAAGCTTATTCATTTTTATCAGTAAGGCAACTAAACCAGAGAGGTAGAAGTGACTCATTTGTGACTTACTTGTTCATTAATGATGGGATTAAGAGCTGAGCTCTTGTTATCTGACCAACTGGGTTTTTTTTCAGATCACATCTGTCCAGTGGTGCCTCCAGAGCCAAACAGCCTGTTTGTCCAGGAGGCAGAGTTGTATTAAACCTGGGTGCCTGATATTGTGGCTGCCTGACCTTACTCTGACTTAAATCATCATCATGGACAAACCATGTTTTAACAACTGGTTCTGTCAGGTGCAACCAGCTGGGGGGGGGAGAAATCAGGTATATTTATGTTATCCAGAAACACTTCCTTGGGCCGTATGGGCAGTATGTGACAGTGAATCAGTGGTTTGGATTTGTAAGAAAATCAGTCAGGTCAGGATTAGGGTTAGGACCAGGCTTAGGACCAGCAGCTGCTCACCAGTAAACTCACTAAAATCATGCAACTCTGTGCTTGTGAGCATGACATGGACTAATCTGTGAGTAAAACTGCCCAAGGAGCACAGCCCTGGACAAAATTACACTGAAATCCCTGGAAAAACAAGCTGGGAGTGTGGTTGCAGAGTGGCAGAAGGCTGGATAAAGGCACTGAGGATGCTCTGACAGCAGCAACAATCCCAGCAGCTTCCAGAAGGAAGAAAAGGAGGAAACTCTTTCTTCCTGACCATCTGGTAGCTTGTGTAGAGTTTCCAGCAGGGAAAACTTGCCTCACACAGGCACTGGAGCTCTCACAAAGAAAGGCTTCCATCAGCCCTCTCCTATTTTCCTTGCCTTACCAGCACAAGGTCAGCCCTCACCTCCTGAGTAGCTGCCCATGATCCCACATCAGGATCCCGGTGGACAGGAGGCTGTGCTGAAGTGGGACCCAAATGGAGGAGATTTTGGGGCACTGAATTCATGTTGAAGGTAACCCTGGGTGCAGAGTTTCTACCAAAAGCTGAGGAGGACTTGCTGGGCTGAGCCTTGGAGAGAGAGAGCTCCTCCTTGGGAAACCTCTCTGGGAGGACATCCCAGAGAGCATCAAGGAGCTCCTGGGGACCCACAAGGGACCCAGGGGATGCCTCCAGGAGGCAACTGGGGGCAAAGGAACCTGCTCTTTGCATGCTCAACTCATGCCAGCAGAGATGCCCCTCTCTGACTTACACCTTCAGTGTCACAGGCACGTGGAGCACCACGGACACTCCTTGTGGCTGAAGCAGCACCTTTCCTCGGGTTGCCAGCACTCCCTAATGCCCCTGGGGAGGCAGACCACCAAGCAAACACATTCCATGTGCTTTCCAAGGTGTGTCTCCCTCACAATTGGATCACCTCATTGTCTAAGCTGAATGAAGTGATGGTGTGAGGTGCAGAAGAGGTGCAGGCTCCGCTTTGTTCCTTGCTTGGAAGAAGCACTGGCCAATGCTGAGGCTGAAATCCTCCTCCTTCTGCTCCCCAGAGCTCTGACTCTCTCCAGAACCACATCGAAAAGAAATCTTGGTTTGTTTATGGAGTTTCTGGGAGCCTCAGGTTTGTTTTCTTCCATCCTCCCTCCTGCCAACACTGAAAGTGCCAAAACATAAGAGAGAGTCATTTCCCTTGGAGTTGCCGGCCATGGTTGGAAGGAGCAGTGCAGGAGTCTCAGGAGAAATCTGCTCCTGGAGTGAAAGCCAGTGCAGATCTTTGAGTCAAAGCCTCCAGATCCACATTTTGGGCCACTTTAGTGGCACCACGGGCTTCAGTGCTGGGCTGCCTTTGCGATGTGGTGGCTGGTCTTACCCGAGCCCCCTCTGCCACCTGACCAGAAGGTTTCCCCACACCCAGAGGCTGCTTTGAAAGCAAAGCCTCACTCCCCCTTTGACCTGAGGAATAGGGGTGACCCAAAAACCAAATTTGATGCTGCCTTCATGGGCTTCCAGAGTGGAGTTAAGCCCCCTTGTTCCCAAATAGGCACTGAGTCCTTCCACAAGACTTGTGGCCGAGCTGCTGTTGTGCTGAGGTACCAAATTTCCCATCAGAGAGGCACAACACAGGGAAGAACTAAATTTTCTTGCATTCCCATGTAGGTGGTCACAGAAGGCCTTGGATTTCCACCTGGGGCACATGGGTGGGACCAGCTTGAATTTAATATCTCACATGCCAAAACCAAGCAGATCTCTGCTCTTGCCTTGGTGTCCGTGTCACTCTGGTGGGTGGGAAGGGCATCCTGCAGATGAAGGAGCTCCAAACTCTGGCATCACAAAGTGATCCTGCATGGAAAAAAAATCTGCTTCAGGCCACTGAGAACTTAAAAGCATCTCCCAAGAGATGAGATTTGATATGTGGTTTGTGTATCCCGGGAGGAAGACACCGGGGAGTCTCGAAGTTGGTGGCAACCTGGTCTTCTCTGGGACACAGGGCATCACAGCCTCCTTGTGCCCACCAGCTGCTGTGACCTGTTGCTGAGGGCAGCCAGGAGCTGACTGAGTTTCCAACTTTTCTTGGTGTCCCTCCATTCCCTGTTGCCACCATCTCCTTTCAGGTCCTTCCTTGGCTGGGGGCCCAGTACGGTTCTTCTAAAGAGGGTTTTGTGTAAGCTGAGAGAGGAGCTCTGTCCTTAAAAGTAGGGGTTTGGGGGGGAGTTTCTCCATCTCTTATTCCCTCTACTGGGCTTGGACTCCTGCCTGACTTTATCCCTCTGCTGTCCAACCCTCCTGCTACCTGCATTCCCAGGGACTGCTTTTTTTAAGGCACCATTTAAAAGACTCAGCAAATCCCGAGTTAAGGCCTGAATCACCTTCCCTTCTAAAGCAGGACACAAATAACTGAGCTGTCCCCCTGCAAACTCCCAAGCCTGTGGAAAAAGTAGGGTGAAAAGTTCAGGAAAACCACAATCCATTTTACAGCAGAGCTGCAAAGCACAAATATTAATCCCAATAAAACAAGGAGGGGCGGTGGGGGTGGTGGAATTCAGTTGCCAGTGGCTGATTGAACTTCAAATAATTCAACTGTGAGCAAGGCTTTTAAGCCTCACACCATAAACTGTCCTACCTCCAGCATCAGAAGAAAACTGCCTTTTTTTAAGGTGGATTATCACAAAAAAAAACCAAAAACCAAAACACCTCAAAAACCTGCCATTGCTGAGCTTTCCTGTAAAGCATCAGGCTGGATATATTTTATGATGTGATTTATGGAGAGTTTGTTTCTTAAGACTCAAAACAACATTGCTGTAAAAGCATCAGAGATGTGCATTTTGGTAGAGGATGAAGGCCACTGCCTTTTTTTTCCCTCGTGGGGAACCTGCTGGGTGGGTGAACACCACTTGGAAAGAGGAATTCTTCCTGTGTGGGCAGGCTTGGAGCAGCACAGATTGTTGTGTCATCATCCTTTTGCTCGGGAGCAGCGCCACGAGCTTGGAGATTAATTCATTAATGAGTGGAAAACCAAAGGGGATGTGCTTCCTTGGACTTCCAGCCCCACTTTTGCTGATTATTCCCTCTGCAGGAATTTCCACATCCCCTTTGCAGCACGGTTGGAGTGTTGCTGTTCCCTGTTTAAGTCATGGAAGGGATTAGATGATCCCCAGGCCTCTCCCACCTCTAACGCTTGTGGTTCTGCTTAAATAGCTGTCAAGTCCTGGATTTAAAAGGGCAGGACAGGCCAAGGCTTTTGAGGTTCTGCTGGGAGGATTACAATTCCTAACACATTCCAAAGCCTTCCATGAGTACCTGCAATTCCAGGTTTCTGGACAGAAAGTGTTATTCCTCTTTTTGCAGATGATCTTTGTCGTTCATCACACAGCCCATGTTTTCTTTCTGCAGGAAGATCTCACTACCCTGCTAAAACTGGCCTTGGTGGAAAACTCCCCTCCCTGACTGAAGAGTTTTGTCTTGTTGTTGGAACAAAACAAATTTCCTTACAATAATAATAATAGTAATAATAATAATAATAATAAAAATTGCATCTGTCAATTCCCTTTTAAATGCTGCTCTTGGAATTTTCAGGGAAGTAAAAGGTCCCTGGGAAGCGAATTTTTGTCTTGTAAGCTCACCAAATATACATTAAAAAAATGCTGAGAGCTCTTTGGCCTCTTTGCTTTCGTTGTGATCCACAGACTGCACACCAATGTTGTCTCTCCAAGGGTGCAGTTGAGGGCTGTGGAGTTTGAAAGAAGTTGAGGAGCTTTTCACCTCCAAACCATTCTTCTGGACTTGGCTGGCTGCTGGTTTTTTCAGAGAGAGTCATCACAGTGGAGGAGCAATGGATCTGGGGTCTTGGGTGAGGAATTTCCAGGGCTTGTTGGTGTGGTATCGCTGCATTCAACAGCACCTGTAGCCAGGGAAGCTGATCCTCAAGGGAATCTGATCCTCAAGCCTGGAGAGGTCATCCCAGTGGAAATCCTGGGGGGATGAGGGGACAGGCACTCCCAGAGATGTTCTGTTTTGGTCTCTGTTCTGCTGGGGCCCCCAGCTTGGAAGCAACGAGTGGCTGTGAACGTGGTGGCAATGGGATGGGTTCCCCTGTCCCAGGTGAGGTAACAAGCTCTTGGGGTCAGATCCTTCTCCTCTAGAAGGAAAATCGGGATAATTTGGTGCTGAGCCTTGGTCTTTGCAGTTCTGAGTGTCTGGGGGAAGGTTGATTGACTTGGATTTGGGGTTGTTAATGCACTAAAGGCTGTAGGCACAGTGTGGGCTTGGGGAGGGTGAGGTTTTGTAGGATTTTTTGTTCACCAGATTTCATATTAATTAATACAGGACATGTTAATTATGACATTTACATTATATTGTCCTTTAGGACCCCTGGGGGAGTTAGTTTGCCTGTCACTAGAACCACCCTCTGCTTGTGATGGGACAGCATTCCAGTAATATCCTATGGTGAAAACAAGGCTCTGCGTGTGTTTTCCTGTGCCCAAGGGAGTCAGGAATTTTCTGGGACAGTGTGGGAAAGAGCCATGTGCACATGGCAGCCTATTCCACATGTTTTCCTTTGTTTCTACATCAGTCAACCTTGAAAAAAAGGTGTTCCAGGGCAACCTTCCATATTTTTATGCCAGTCACCAAAATCCATTAAACTGGTTTTGGGTGCAAATCAGATAATTCAGGACATTCGGTGCAGCCAGAAACAGGTGTGGGAAACATCAGTTCCCAAACCTGATGGTGGAGCTGTGAGATGTTCCAAACATTTCCCACTCCCTTCTCCATCATTTAGATGTGAGGATTAAAATTCCAATTCTTCTCTTAAAGCAGACCTGGACTTTTTGCCCAAATTAAGGAGTTTTATGTAAAAACTCGGGATAGTCTTCCTCAAACTTCAAGCTTTGGAATGGGGTGGATATCTGAGCTAATCCTGCAAGGGATGGGAGTAAAAGCATATTTTTGTTAGAAGAAATGTATAGATTTATATACATTTTCATTTCCACACAATTTTAATTTTTATATCATTTTGATGTCTATATTATTTTAATATTTATATAAAATTTATTTTATATAAAATTTATTTTTAATATAAATTCCCAAATTTTATATACATTTTATAAACGGAAAGTTAAATTCTAGGGATATCAACATTTGGGGATTATGAAGGCATCAGTTTAGCTCTTTCCCTCCTAAAACCAGTGACAGCATAAACTTGCTTCTATCTTGAATTTCCTTGCTTATATTTGAATTTATTTTTTATGGACTTTCAGGAATGACACTGATTTATTACTTGGTCAAAAAGCTTTACCTTCTTCCTTCATTTTCCTTCATATCCTTTTATTTTTCAGCAATCCAGAGGAATGGAGGAGAAATAATTGGCCTTTAGCTTTGCACAACTCAGGGAAAATATACAATTACTGCTGCAAATCGCTCCTGGATGTAACTGGAGAGCTGAAAAATAGGGAAGCCAGAGAGCCCTTGAAGCTGGAAAATTTCCCTGTTCCCCTTAGGATGTTTATGATCTGAAGACATCAGGGTGTTGTTTCCATAATGGAGCATCCCTGGAGAATTTTTCCACACGAGAGAGATCAAAGCCAAGCAGGATAAGCAACAACTGGCTTGGGAATGTGGGGAGAAAGGTGAAGGCTTTGGAAAAGATGCCTGCAGGGTGGATATCCCACATCAAATGCAGGCTCTTCCCAGCTGGAAAACCAGAGCCCCATAAAACTCTGGGGGATTCCCTTAAGGGGGTTAAAAATCCTTCTCGTTGTTCACCTGGACAGAGCCGGGAGAGCAGAGGGGGAGCAGGAAGGAGCTGGAGCAGCTGGAATGCCCTCAGGATAATGGAATTGTCCACCAGGGCCGCGGCCAGGTGAGAGGGGGAGTGTTCAAAGGAGGCTGAGCAGGAAGGTGCCCAAATTTCATGGAAAATCAAGGCCAGCTGGGCAATGATTTGCCTCCGGCTCCCGTGTTTTGGGGTGGGAGGGAAAAGGAGTGTGGGGCGAGAGAAGCGGAGTGAATATGAAAAGCTGAGGTGGTGTTTGGACCATCTCTCTCCCTCTTGTGCCGTTTGGCATGCCCAGCAAACTTCCAACCCTTCCTGGTGTCCTTCCCTTACAATCCTGGTTTGTTCCCTGTGGGAGACCCGACGTGATTCAATCCACAGGGAGCACACGCGAGGGGAGCAGTTCCTGTGGAGCCACCTGGAACACAGGCTTCTGGAGGTCAAGGGGCTGGGAAGAAGCCCAAAGGATCACAAATATTGATCCACTCGGCTCTCCATTTGTACTCTTCCGCGGTGGGAGATGCCAATCCCACCCCATGGCAGGGAATAAACCATTCTCTGACCTTGGCTTGTTCCCTCATGTCAGCAGAACACACCCAAAACCGGCTGGAATGTCCCTTGCTCTCAGTGAATGTCCCAAAAACAACCATGGGGAGCTGAAACATTGTATTTCTTACAGAAACCGAGATCTGGGAAAAGTAAGGACCTGCTCCCAGCTGGAGCCAGGCCGTACCTGATTCCTTGCCCCACTGGAAAACATCCCGAATTATAACTCTTTTTTTTTTTTTTAATTCCTCCTTTATTTTTTTCTCTCTCAGGAACAAATTCACCTGGCAGTGGTTGGAGCTATTTCATGGCATGATTTTTTTCCTTTGGTGGTTAATTCCTTCTAACCCAAAGCAGGGGTGACCATCAGAATTAGTTTTCATTTTCAGGCAGAAAAAGTGCCTCTGGGGAATGAGGGAGAAGAGGGGTTGGCCTGGCCTGGAGTGATGAAGTGCTGGCAGGATGGGAATGGGAGTAGATGCATTATGAACACTTAATTTCACTGCTCCAGCAAATTACAGCTCTGAGGAAAAGGGTTTCTGACCGCATTAGTTTTGGGGAGGTGAGTGAGCAAACACCGAGTGCAGGACGCTTCTGGATTGGAGCTGGAGCCAGGCTCGCTGGGAATTGCGGCCTGATATCCAGAACTCTGCAGGAAAAATGGGAGTGGTGTACTTGGCACAAGGCAGAAGTGTGAAAACCCCAAAGGCATTGTCCTAAAACAACCCTTGTCACTTAAAAATCAAATCCCAGCCACCCTCAGGAGCTCCCCTAGAGATGAGGGGAGGCCAGGTGGAATCCATGCATTGCTGGTGGGATGATCTTGCAGCTCACTGTGGCTTTTCCTCATTAAATTCTGCTCCCCCCCACCCCAAAGGAAGCTTAGGAAGCTGGTTAAGTTTTTGTAGGTGAAGTCAAGCCTTGAAACTCTGGGAAATGCCTCATTTTATATGCCTTCTCAGCTGCTGCTCTTCATGGTCAGACAGTGTTGCTTTTTATCCCTCTCACATTTCTCTGTGAAAAGAAAAAAAATTCCTCCTCTGTATCTTGTATTTTTGTTGCTTTTGTGTCCAAATGGGTCTTTGCACACCTTTGCATGTCTTAATTGAGTTGAGTTCTTTCTTCTTCACACATTGCTGGAGATAATCAACCCTTTGCTAAATGTACTTGGCTAAAAACTGTATGTCCTGAATCCAGGTGTTTCCACAGTAGCTGTGCAGAATGTGGCCTGGGAGGCAGTGTGAGGAATATTTTTGGGATAACTTCTTTTCTCACCACTCTTGGAGATCCTCTGCAAAGCAAAGAGAAAGAAAAGGACCCTTTTTTTTTCTCTTGATGGCTTCAGTTCCTTCCTTCTGCAAAACTTTTGTCCATCCACAGAGGGGTTTGTCTAGAAAATGGGAGAAATCTTGTGCTGAGATGCTCCACGAGCAGCTTTGTCCCTGCAGTGACTTTAAAACAGATCCCACCCCTTGGCTTGGCAAGAGACAACTCTGAACCAACTCATGGAGCTGCTTAGTAAGAAAAACATTGGATGGAGTGCCAGGGTGGTGTGGGGTCACTCTGGGTTTCCAAACCTGAGGTGAACTTCCCTCAGAGCTGCAGGGACTTGCTGCAGGAGCTCGGGGTAGAAGCCACAATCCCGACGAGCCGAGTGGATTCATGGCCTTTGCCAGGAAAAATGACACATCTCTGGAGAGGAGGAATGAGCTGAGTAGCTCAGGGAGCTGGGCATGGAAGTGAATCAGATGGATTCATCGGAAATTCCTCAGAGAGCTGTCCAAGCACAGTTCAGTTGCCTTCAGAAACTGGCCATTTGAAGCATGCTGTCAGGAGAGCAGTTGGAACTGGTCTGACCTGGTGTTGTCCCAGATCTGAAGGCTGAAAAATTGTGTGCTTGACCTAATCACGCAAAAATCTTCACAGAAGTGACTAATAGAAATTCCCCTCTTCAAGAAAACAGCTGCAAGTTGCAAAATTCAAAGGTTTGGAGATTCCCAGTTAAGACGATCCCCGAAAAAGAAGTTCCCTGAATTCAGAATTTTCTTGGTCTTTGTCAATGATTTAGTTACAAAGAGTTTCCTTTTAAGTGGGATCCAGTTCAGGACACGCTGGAAGATTCATGTCTGGTATTTAACACTGGTGCCTTTGACTAATTCTTTCACAGGATCCTTTCATATTCCTAATTGTCTCTCAGCAGTGAGAGTCCTCTCAGTTGAAGAAGGAACAAAAAGGAGAAGGTACGGCAAGACAGATGAAAACAGACTTTCCTTGGAAGAAAAGCAAGTGTTGACTCACTTCCAATCCATAAATACCTCTCTGGGGAGACAGTTTTGGATAGGAGAGAGTTTTATGCAGAAGGTGAAGATGTGGGGATGTATCAGCTCAGGACAAGGCTGTCAGAAATCCACGATTCTACAGCAAGGAAGGTAATTCCCATTCTCACCATTCCCATGCTGCTCCTGGATTGCACTGTGAGCACTTTGCACGTGGGAAACAAATCCCTTGTTGTTTTTCAGACTCATCTTAGTGCACTTTAGCACTGGATGGGGAGAGAAAACAGGAGGGAGAGTGTATTAATATGAAAGATTAATATCCAATATTAAATTGGATTGGACTATGGATTTGGAAGCAGTTCCAGAGAGAAGCTGCCATCAAGAAAATGCAAATTTTAAACTGATGTGCTCTAGAGGGGCTGGAGACACTGGAACCATCAGTGTTAACTGAGGAGTTGAATCAGCCACTGCAATATTTTCATTGCAGCATCATAGGGGGATTTTTTCCCTGAGATCCATTTGCCTGGAGTTCAGAAGTGAACTGCTGGGCTCACACTGGTGGTGTTGTATCCCTGGTGTCTTCCTGGGTTTACATCCACAGTTGGATGCACATTGGGCCTGATCCGGGGAATTCCTGTGGTTTGTGTGATGCCCCAGGCCAGAGGAGGTTATCCCACTGGTGAGCTCTGAAACAGAGAAATCTCCTCAACAAAAGGAATGGACAGTGGGAATTTTTTGGCCCAAAAGGGAGATAACAGAAGTCCTTGTTCCCTGACATCTTTGAGATCTTGGAGAGGAGAAGCATGTGGTGGACAATGGGTAAAACATGGAAATGGAGAGGAAATGCTCCATCAAAATGAGTCAGGAAGCAAAATTCAGGTCTGGAATGCAGTTGGGATTTAGTGGGGTCAGCACAGCTGTTTATCCAAATTCCAAGGGCAGGTGTGGTGCCATGGGCCAGGAGGAGCAGGGAAAGGAAATCTTGGTGCATGGAGCCATCAAACTCCTTCCCAACACCAAAATTCCACGTGCTCCAGCTAATTATTCCCTTCATTCCCATGCAAACAGGGACAGGCCAAAGCAAATGAGGGCTCCAGGACACTGGAAGAAACTGAGATCAGGAAATCCAAGGATAACCTGTGGATGGAAGGGTAGGAATCCAGGTTCCCAGATCAAGGGGTGATTATGGGAGCAGTTAAGGAGGGATTAGAATTAGAGGTGATAATAGTCAGCAGCTGGAAAAGAGGCCAGAAAGAGCCAGAAATAAAATAAAAAGCAGGTGATAAAAAAGAGAACAGATGAGAAAATGTGATGGGAATTCTACCCCAGTTAAAGAAAGGAATGAAGTGCTCTGATGCACCTCATATCCAAGTATCAGCATATAAAAATATGCAATGAGGCACCTTGTGAGGCGCCAACTGATACCTTGGCTTCTTCTACATCTTCCTGGATCCTGGTTTGGGCAGGAGACAGTATTCCCTGGAGAAGGGATCTTCTTCAGAGGTGCCTTTGGGATAAGTGAAGCCTTCACAGTCTTCTGAAATGTCCCTCTTGTTCTGCAGGACTGTGGTTGGGTGCACAACCATTCCAGATGCTTCCAGCAATCCCTTCCAAGATGAGGATTCCTTCTTAGCCAGGTACTGGAGCCTTGGAGTTGCCTGCTGGGATTTGGGAAACTTAGGACACGACTGTGTTGAGCTGGAGGGAAAAAGCCTCCCAGATCTTGTCCAAGGCACCGAATATCCTCTGCCAGGAGCTGCTTTCCATCTTTGCCAGAGGCTGGGAGCTGGGATTTGATCAGGGGGTTTTACAGCTCATACAGTCGTGGTTCTTTGAGCTCCAGCCCATCACTGGCCTGGGATTTGTCTCAGGCCCACAGGAGCTGGGTGTAAGTCCTTTAGATCCCCCACAGAAGGGGACTCTTACAGGGCAGCTGAGCTGGTTTGGCCATTCTTCTGTGGCTGGTCCACACATAAAGTTCAGGAAAATGACTTTCATGTGCAGGTTGGACCCATCTTTGCCCTGAAAAACTAGAGCTCCACAATTCCCACTCCTGATCCTTCCCAGCTTTCACATGGAGTCCTTGTATTCCCTTTTCACTGCTTAGAAAACTCCTGGAAGCTAAAAAGGCAGAAAGGAAAGAGTAAAGCCAGGTTTAATTTAAATTTGCTTTGGTTTTTCAGAATAAGAAGCTGCCCCAAGCCCTTCCTACTGATCTTTTCATTCCTGCCCTCTTTGCTGGAACTCTCCTCTTTTTATTCCCCCTTTAAGAATTGCCAGATCCGTGGATGGAAAACCAAGGCATGTGTTTAGGACACAGAGCAGGCACCTCCAACCCTAGTCTGGGGCTTTTTGGCTCTGTGACACCCATCAGGAGCCCAATGAAGAAGAGGAGGGAAGTTTGTACTAGGAACAAACTCCCTACTGTGTTGGGAGTTCCTGCCCATGGAAGGCATTGGAATGAGATGGTCTTTAAGGTCCCTTCCAACTCAAACCAGTCTGGGATTCTGGGATTCTTTAATAACACACCTTTCAAGGCCAGGGGATCAAAAGAATCCTGAAATTCTTTCCCTGCTCCACCCT
This sequence comes from Lepidothrix coronata, assembly GCF_001604755.1. Taxonomy (NCBI): domain Eukaryota; kingdom Metazoa; phylum Chordata; class Aves; order Passeriformes; family Pipridae; genus Lepidothrix; species Lepidothrix coronata. The sequence goes on from NW_016690441.1 coordinate 809,895, forward strand.
AAAAATTTCTAAAATATTCTCTTAAATGAAGTTGAAACCTCGTGTTTGTCCCCAACCTTCTTGTCCCCATGAATGCCCATGACAGAGTACGAAACTGTGTGATAAATATCTGATTTATAGTTTGAAAGAGACTGATGTAAAGGTCTTGAAGTTGGAGAGACCCTGTCACCCTGATCAGATCTTCTGCTGGGCTGGGGAAGGAATGGGCAGGTTGGCCCATTTCCGTTGTGGGAATAAAGGAACATGAACTCCAAGTAAGGGCAATGATCCCATGAAGCTGGTTCGGCGTTTGGGAGATCACAGGTCACTTTTTGGCTCTTTCAGTGTGAATTTGGGCTGGTATCCAAGCCATGACGAGCAGCCAGAGATTGTTCACACCACTAACTTGCACCCAGGGTCACCCCCAGCTCACCAGAGGAGTCTGCTCTGCTGGGTCCCTTCAACTCGTGAAAAGAAAAGAAAGAGAAAATAAAAGACTCAGCAGGGACAGGAAATTTCCAGGCTTTCAGTCTCTGGTGACTTTTAAAATTGTTTTTACTGCTTTGCTTCCCCTTCAAATGTTTCAGGCAGCCCTGGAAAGTGGTGGCTGAAAGGGTCCAGTGAGAGAGCCTGGGTGTGATCCACTGCTGTGCTTTTCCAGCTTGGATGTAAAAAGGTGTTGGACGCTTGAAGAGAGAACATCCATCTGCCTCTTGTTTTAAGCTTAGACTAACAATTAATCTGGTATTTGGGTTGTTCCAGCATGTTTTGGACACTCATTTTCCTCCTGATTATATCAAGAATTGCCTTCTGTACCTGCAAGGGGTTTTGGTAACACCATCCTTAGTGGGGATTTTCCTTTAGGTATCCTGGTGGATCTAAACTGAAGGAAGCAGAGAGCAGGAGAGAGGTAAATCTCTGTAGGTTTTATGTGGTCATCCCTCATAAAATGTAAATTAGGGCTTGATTTACCCCTCATTAATATCAGTGCCAGTATCTCCATTGGGTTTAGCTTGCACTGTCCATGTCCATATCATCCACCCTCAGGGATGGATGGATGGATGGGCTGCAGTGATTCAACGTGTTGCCTCCCTCACCACTTCCCCAGCTGCTTTTGAGGGGTTTTAAGCACAAAAAAAAAAAAAAAAAAAAAAAAGAAGGTGGAAAATAATTCAGACACTTACCCTCTTGTTTTCTTCCAACCTCCAAGGATCACCACCCTCTGCAAGGTCAGTTATTCCATGAAGTTCCAGGGCAGAGTTCCAGTGAACAGTGACCTGGTGCAAGGAGGAAGGAGGAAGGAGATGATGTTGGAAGGGTGACCTGGAGCACATGGAAAATGATGCTGGAAGGGTGATCTGGAGCACAACAGGACTGTGAGAAATGAAAGCAGGTGTGAAGGGTCAGGCTTGAACAGCCAGGAAACTTATCCCCCAAGTTTCTCTCCGGCTGCATCCCTATGGTTCCAGTTTGGCTCCTTGGCAAGTGCCCCTTGCAGCCCCAGCTCTGCCAGTCCCTTCCAGTGGCAGTGAAGCAACTGGTGAAGTGACTCAAACCTTTTTTTGGCAGTTGAAAAGGGAGTGGGGCACTTTGGAGAGGCTCTGAGCAGGGAGAGCTCGAGAACAGGCAGCTCCACCATCATGGCACAGGCTGGAGCCAAGGTGGAGGAAGCTGCTGGGCTGGGTTCGGTCCCTTGGTTTGGTTTTACACTCAGTTTTTAGGAGAGTGGTGGGAGCACTGGGGTAGGACATCTGCTTTCTCCATCAGGGAATTCTAGGGTGCAAACACCTGGAGAAGCTGCCAGAGGGAGCTTTGCTCCAGGGATGAAACCTGGCTGTGATTGAGGGACACTGAGCAAATGGCATTTAGGCATCTGCTGCTTTAATTGCTTCACTTCCCAGCTTCCCCTCCACATCCCCCCAGCCTGGGGCAGTCTGGGAGACACGGGAGGCATATTTAGAGGATCTGGCAGTGAGGGAAGTGTTGGGTGAAAGATGAAGCCAGAGGTACCTTTCCTTGAGGTGTGAGCCCAAGATTCCTGCAGGTTTGGAGTTCTGGGATGCCGATTTCGCAAGAGGATCTGGTTTGTAACTTTTCATCTTTTATTGTTTCCTCTGCAGACAACAGGCTTGGCTGGCTCATTACAGCACTTCCCAGGAATTTGTTCTGGGACAGGATTAATTAATTAGGCTGTCAGCATGTCAGCTTCCCCCACAGTTCTCTTTCATGGTCTCCCTTGGGAAAAAAGCATCTGCCCTGGGGAAAATGCTTACGATGATGGGCAGCCTCCTTGTCCTCAGGAGCCACAGTGATTTTTGGGATGAAAAGATGTTTTTGGTGCATTTCCAGGGGCTTTAACCTAAACTTTTGAGAAGTGGTTGCAGTTTGGGACACTTGCAGCAAGTATTTTGGTTCCCTGTTGTTCTGATCCAGGGAGGTGCCTGGAGAAAATCTTTGAGAGGAAACAGGAGAGGTTGTTTGGGTTTGACTGTAGTTGTCCTGTGCAGGGCCAGGACTTGGTGATCCTTCCAACTCAGGATATTCTGGGATTCTTTTGAGTGATCCTTTCAAGTGATGTGGCTGAGGACAAACCAAGGCCCAGGAAAAAGCAGGAGTCAGCGTCTGGGAGAGGGGAGGGCACTGGGACAGCTGGGAGGGCTGTGGTGGGACTGACCACGGAGCCTGAGAAAGGCACAGCTTCTCTTTTCACGGGGCACAGGACACAGGGAGGCTGTGAGTTTGCCTTCAGACAAACTCGGGAATCAGAGCAGGGGCGCTGCAGTTTTGGGGAGCACAGGCAAGAGCAGAGGGCAGGGCAGGATGGCCTCTGACCTGGGCCAGGGGGTCTGGGCTGCAGTGTCTTCTCTCTTTCTTTTTCCTAAACTCAAGAGCTCTTGCTCCAAATATTCTCTAGGATTTGTGTCCTGACCTCCAGCTTCCCATTGTCCTCAGGAGAGTTCCATGTGTGTCATGCTTGGTGCACACACCGGCCGAGGAGGATCCCACAGGCAAAGTGGGGTGAGGAGGTAGCAAAGCAAGTCCCTGCCGTGCTCCTGCCTTCTTGTGTGACTGCAGTCCAGGCAGAGAGGGATTTTCCAACCCCTTCCTAGCCAGATTCCCGCAGCTGAGTCCTTCCAAAATCCCACTCCTCACGTGCAGCTTTCGCTCTCTACCTACAAATGGAAATACTCTGTCTCGAAGCTCTTTGTGACTTCAAAGTGGGTTTTCTCCGTGTCTGGACAGCTCCCAAAAATGTTGGTCCCCGTCAGAGCTGGATTTTCCTCGTTTTCTCACTATTGTGTGCAACCAGGAGTGTCCTGCTTTCCTTTGGCTGTGCTGAGGAGGGGAGGGAGCAGCTGGGCATGCCTGGGACTCGTGGTCCTGCTTGCCTTTGAATCCGCTGCCGTGGACGAGGGAATCTTTGGGAATACCGCCTGCTGGAGGTTGTCATGCTGGAGCGCCCTGTGCACAGATGTTGCATCCAAGTCTGGAATGTTTAGGAGCCTG